>NC_081860.1:10509149-10749344 GCF_963259705.1 Myotis daubentonii | reverse complement strand
ACCCGAGAGAAATACAAACACGTGTCCACAGAGAGGCATCTCTCCGCGCCCCCAGCTTGCAAGGGTTTCTGTGAACGCGGTGGGAACACGCCAGCCCCCGCGGCCCCTCTCGGTCAGCGGGCGGCCTGGCTCTAGCAGCCTCTCTCTCCGTTTCAGGATGACACCAACAAGCAAACCATCTGCCTGAAGATGGACATTTCTCACGGAGGGGACTTTGCAGCCTTCCTCCTACAAGGCAAGACTACGGGGGCCGTGGGGAAAGCCCGGGTCTGCAGTCTCTCCTAGGGAATCCCCCTTCCCCGCGAGGACTCTTCAGAACTGCACGGGCGGGCAGGGTCCTCGTACCCTCCACCCAGCTTCCCCAGGCACTTGTCAAACTTACTAGGGAGCCAATAACATGGGTACAATACGATTTTTTTAAAGGTAATGTCCTTCGTAACATTGAATTGCTTTTCCTTTTTTTAAAAAAAAAAAAATTTTTATTGATTTCAGAGAGGAAGGGAGAGGGAGAGAGAGATAGAAACATCAGTGATGGGAGAGAATCATGGATCGGTTGCCTCCTGCACGCCTCCCACTGCGGATCAAGCCTGGAACCCAGGCATGTGCCCTGACCGGGAATCGAACCGTGACCTCCTGATTCATAGGTAGATGCTCAACCACGGAGCCACACCGGCCAGGCGGTATAATACTGTTAATTACATATTCTCCCCCCCCCCCCTCCCCGAACCCGCAATTTCACCAGTTTTCCCACGAATCTAATTTTTTTGCTCTGAGGGTCAGTCAGGAAACCGCATTGCATCCAGTCTCACGTCTCCTTGGCCTATTCCTGACTGACAGTGTCTGGGTCTCTCCTTGTTTTCCGTGACCTTGACATTTCTGAAGAGCACCGGTCAGATGTTTTGTGCAACGTCCCTCAGTTTCATGGTTTGAGTGTTTCTTGTGGTTCCACTGGGGTTAAGGATTTGGGGGAAGATATGCAGAGGTGAAGGGCTTTTTTCCCTGCATCGAACCAGGGCCAGTGTGACAGCAACGTGACTCTCTGCTGCCCATGTTAACCTTGACATTTAGTTAAAGTGGCATCTGCCAGGCTCCCTCCCACCCCCGGCTGAGCCACTGTGTTGCCCTGTCCGAACTCTGTCAGAAGGGAGTCACCAAGTCCAGAGCAAACTGAAGGGGAGAGGCAGCAGAACCAAATAATTTCTGGCTGAATGTTGAAACCACCACAGTCATCGAAAACCACTTGAGGGAGATACTTTGAGACTCTACAAATACCCTGTTTCTTCTTAAAGTTTTGCCCACCGATTTAAGCAATCTTGCAATTATTACTATGGTGGTGGACTTTTTTTCCCCCTTCCAAATGGACTGTTAGCTTGATTTTTTTAACTTTTGAATATTTAGATATATGATTTATGGGCCTCTATTTTATTTTTATTTTTTTTACATTTTATTGTTTTTTACAGAGAGGAAGGGAGAGGGATAGAGAATTAGAAACATCGATCAGCTGCCTCCTGCACACCCCCTACTGGGGATGTGCCCGCAACCAAGGTACATGCCCTTGACCGGAATCGAACCCGGGACCCTTCAGTTCGCAGGCCGACACTCAATCCACTGAGCCAAACCGGTTAGGGCCTCAATTTTATTTTTTATTAATTTAATTTATTTTTTATATATTTTTATTGATTTCGGAGAGGAAAGGAGAGGGAGAGAGAGATAGAAACATCAACGATGAGAGAGAATCACTGATCAGCTGCCTCCTGCACACCCCCCACTGGGGATCGAGCCCGCAACCTGGGCCTGTGCCCTTGGCCGGAATCAAAGCTGGGACCCTTCAGTCTGCAGGCCGACGCTCTACCCACTGAGCCAAACTGGCTAAGGCTGGGCCTCTATTTTAAAAAAATATATTTTTATTGATTTCAGAGAAGAAGGGAGAGGGAGGGAGGGATAGAAACATCCATGATGATGAGAGAGAATCATGGATCGGCTGCCTCCTGCACGCCCCCCACTGGGAATCGAGTCCGCAACTGCGGCAAGTGCCCTGACCAGGAATTGAACCGTGACCTCCTGGTTCATAGGTCAACGCTCAACCTCTGAGCCACACTGGCAGGGCTGGGCCTCTACGGAGGTCCCTCCCAGGTCCCGTGCTTGAGAAAAATGTGTACTTACACCGCTTTATGCATCAAAGGAGACTCTGATTCTGCAGCAGTTTCCTAGGGCGGCCCAAACAGTGCCACACTGGGTGGCTTAAAGCAACAGATCACTATTTTCTCCCAGGACTGGAGGCTGGGAGAAACGCTGAAGTCAAGGTGACCAGTTGATCACTTTTTTGTTAATCCTCACCTGAGGATATCTTTCCATTGATTTTTTATTTTATTTTTTAAAAATATATTTTATTAATTTTTTTACAGAGAAAAAGGGAGAGGGATAGAGAGTTAGAAACATCGATGAGAGAGAAACATTGATCAGCTGCCTCCTGCACACCCCCTACTGGGGATGTGCCCGCAACCAAGGTACATGCCCTTGACCGGAATCGAACCTGGGACCCTCCAGTCCGCAGGCCGATGCTCTATCCACTGAGCCAAACCGGTTAGGGCTCCATTGACTTTTTAGAGAGAGTGGAAGGGAGGAGAGAGAGAGAAACATCGATGTGAGAGAGACACGTTGATTGGTTGCCTCCCGCACGCACACTGACCAAGGCCAGGGATGGAGCCTGCAACCTAGGTACGTGCCCTTGACCGGAACCGAACCCGGGACCCTTCAGTCCGCAGGCCTTCGCTCTATCCACTGAGCCAAACCGGCCAGGGCGACGAGCACTTTGTGAAGGAAACCTTTAGCCAGGGAACCCATCCCAGAAGAAAGCAGCCCCTCCCCCGATGGGCAGGTACTCGGTACAGAGCTGAGCACATTTCTATGACAAGACAAAGTCCCCCCCCCCCGGATGTCATCTGCCCCAATATTGGTCAGAAGGATTCTCTTGGGGCATCACCCCCAGTTGTAACCCCTTCTCGGCCTCGCCCTGCCTGGTGCTGGTTCCATACGAGCCACCTTCCTCCCCCGAGAGGAATCGCGGAGACACGATGTCCGTGGGGTTTGCCACTGGGGAACACCTGGGGACGGGCCCAGCAGAGTCTGGTTAGAAACTGCTAGGGTTCACCCTAGCCGGTGTGCTCAGTGGTTAGCACGTCGGCCTGTGGACGGAAGGGTCACGGTTCGATTCCGGTCAAGGGCACGTGCCTGGGTTGCGGGCTCGATCCCCAATAGGGGGCGTGCAGGAGGCAGCCGATCCATGATTCTCTCTCATGATGTTTCTCTCTCTCCCTCTCCCTTCCTCTCTGAAACCAATCAACCAACCAATAACAGAAACTGCTGGGGCAGTGCAGGTGCGGTGGCCTCGGGGGAGCAGCCCAGCCCCCCGCAGCGAGGGCCCTGCCGCTCGGGGGTGTCTGCCGGCCTCCGGCCTCCGTGTCAGGGGTTCCGAGGAGACAGGCCGTCCTCAGAGGACACGTGGCGCCGGCCTGCCGTTGCTCCAACAGTCCCTGGCTTTCCCAACGCAGGGGCTGGAGACACATGGCTGGACGTGTACAAGTTGCCCAAGGAGGCTTGGGTCAAGGAAGTGGAACACCCCCAACTGGCTGTGAACCCAAAGAAAAAAACCAAACAGCTCCAAGCGGTAGGAAGCCCGCCTTTAACCGCGGCGTCTCTCCCTCCCCTGGCCCTGCATCCTGCATGAACCCTCCTGGGGGCGTGGAGATGAATGGGGGTGGGAGGGAGGCCAGGCACCCTGGCCATGTCTCCCAAACCGACTCGCTCTGGTTCCAACCAGACGTTAACGGGCAGAGGACTCCCAGGCATTGCTCTGGGGCCCTTTCCTCTTGCCTCCCAGGCAATTTCTCTTCCCTTCGGCGCTGATGTAACCCCTTCATGCCCCGCATTCCCCTGAATTTCCCAGACTCTGATATAAACAGCTTGTTCTCAGTATACAGAAATGCAGGTATTTTTTAAAAAAATGTATTTGCATTGATTTCAGAGAGGAACGGAGAGGGAGAGAGAGAGAAACATCAATGAGAGAGACTCACGGATCGGCTGCCTCCTGCACGCCCCACTCTGTGGATCCAGCCGGCAACCCCGGGCACGTGCCCCGACTGGGACTCGAACCGTGACCTCCTGGTTCATGGGTCCACGCTCAACCACTGAGCCATGGCCAGGCGTGGGTTTAAGTCTACCACTTTGCTATTTACTCTCTATTGTCCTGTTTTTCTTCCTTTTCCCTCTTTGCCTGCCATCTTTGGAATTATTCTGGTGTGTTTTTTTTTTCCCCTCCTCTGTGGTCTTATTAGCTGTGCCTTTTCCTTATCGTAGGATGGCAGCACCTGTTGTCTGGTGGAGTTTAAGTTGAGTATTCCAGTCCATGTAATGAAGATCAAGCCACCCAAACCCATTACAGGCCAGTATGATTCCACTAAGACTCTCCTTTGGCCATTGATTTTGCATCGTTTTTCTTTTTAAATATATTTTATTGATATTTTTTTTAATTTTTTTAAAAATATATTTTATTGATTTTTTACAGAGAGGAAGAGAGAGAGATAGAGAGTTAGAAACATCGATGAGAGAGAAACATCGATCAGCTGCCTCCTGCACATCCCCCACTGGGGAAGTGCCCACAACCCAGGTACATGCCCTTGACCGGAATCGAACCCGGGACCTTTCAGTCCGCAGGCCGACGCTCTATCCACTGAGCCAAACCGGTTTCGGCTTATTGATATTTTTTACAGAGAGGAAGGGAGAGGGACAGAGAGTTAGAAACATCCACCAGCTGCCTCCTGCACGCTCCCGACTGGGGATGTGCCCACAACCAAGGTACATGCCCTTGACCGGAATCGAACCTGGGACCCTTGAGTCCGCAGGCTGACACTCTATCCACTAAGCCAAACCGGTCAGGGCTGTTTTTCTTTTTGTGGCCTTTTCCCACCTTTCCCATCTTTTCTATTTATTGACAGCAATATCTAAATCACAAGTACAGTTCTGAGAGAAAATGTTCTTTAAGTGATGAACTCTGGGACCTAAAGACACACGTTATAAATGTCACGGGGATACTGTTAACTAACAGAATGGGGAGACCATGAAAGAGAGAGGTCTTTCCTGGTGCTGATAGGAATTCATTCCTTTTTTTTTTTTTTTTAATTTTTTTAAGGTTTTTTTTTTTAACTCGGTTTGTTTGAATCAGAATCCAAACATATTAATTGACTTGTCATGTCTTTTTTGTTTGTTTGTTTTTTAAATATATCTTTACTGATTTCAGAGAGGAAGGGAGAGGGAGAGAAAGAAACATCAATGATGAGAGAGAATCACTGATCGGCCGCCTCCTGCACATCCCCTACTGGGGATCCAGCCTGAAAACCAGGCATGTGCCCTTGACTGGAATTGAACTCGGGACCCTTCAGTCCACAGGCCGACGCTCTATCCACTGGGCCAAACCGGCTAGTGCTGGAGTTCATTCATTGCTACACCCCATGTTAGTTCATTCATCAGTACAGTCAGCAGTAGGTTCTGCACATGGAAGTGAAACGATGTATAACGAACCGGTTAGAGCATCCATGGATGGAATATGCTACCGTGAGTTTATCAACGAGGAGCCTGCTGTAGAGAGCTACACCGCACACTGATACCAGTGGCTGCCCTGGGGAGGGGCATCCGGGCCACTGTGGGACCTGGCAGGCAACTTGAGGGGCCTGGGCACGTGCCAAAGAGTCCCGAGTTCTGACAGTTGGGGTGCGGACCCAGAAACGAAATCGCCCGGTTTTCCTGGGGGCTTAGGGACAGATGACAGGCAGGAAACGAAAGGTTATGGGAAGGGGAGTGATGGAGACAGTGACTGACGGAAGGAGGCAGCCTTGAAAAGGAAGGTAGTTGCAGGAAACTAAACACAGGAAGAGACAGGACTGCCTGCTGCGCTGGTGGGGCAGCGACCGTGCCCTCAGGTCTCTGGTGACGTGGGGAACACCCCCTGGAGATGCGGTAACCCGGGGTGAGGACCTGCGGTGGGAGGGAGACGCGGAAGCAGAAAGAGCAGCAGCTCGTGGCCCGTGCTCCCTGGGCTCACGGACAGATGGACGGATGGACGGACGGACGGACGGACGGAGGGTTGCAGGCGGGACTGGGTTTCTGAGGAGGCGGGATTCTGCAGGGAGCTGGGAAGCGTGGGGGAAGGGGGGGAGCCTCAGGAAGCGGGAGCCGGACGGTCTGGCCGACTCTGCACTGTGTCGCACGCAGGCAGCCTATTTAAGAGCCCCCTGGAAGTGTTTGCAAAGATGGAGGGCTGCTACGGGCTGGGCTCCGGCCAGAACCACATCATCAAGGACAGTCAGTGGGAGCAGCACACGGCCGTCTTCAACGCCACCTACAGGAAGTACCTGGACGGGGAGTGGGAGGAGGAGCCGCTCAGGTGAGCCCTCGCCCTGCGCCCCGGCCCCCAGGGCTTCTCCCCAAGGACCTGACTCAATCCGGGGTCTAAAAGCTTCTGGTTTGGGGCAGCTTCCTGGGAACTCCAGCAGATCGTTCGAGAAGTCATCCTATATAATAAAAGGGTAATATGCAAACTGACCCTAACAGCAGAACAACTGGGAATGACTGGTCACTATGATACACACTGACCACCAGGGGGCAGACGCTCAATGCAGGAGCTGCCCCCTGGTGGTCAGGGTGCTCCCACAGGGGGAGCGCTGCTCAGCCACAAGCCAGGCTGACGGCTGCCAGTACAGCGGTGGTGGTGGGAGCCTCTCCCGCCTTCTCAGCAGCACTAAGGATGTCTGACTGCAGCTTAGGCCTGCTCCCCGCTGGCAAGTGGACATCTCCCGAGGGCTCCCGGGCTGCCAGAGGGATGTCTGAGGCCCGATTCCCCAGGGAGTGGACCTAAGCCAGCAGGTGGACATCCCCCGAGGGGTTCCAGACTGCAAGAGGGCACAGGCCAGGCTGAGGGATCCCCCCGAGTGAACAAATTTTTGTGCACCAGGCCTCTAATATATATATATTTTATTGATTTCAGCGAGAAAGGGAACAGGAGAGAGAGATAGAAACATCAATGATGAGAGAGAATCATCGATCGGCTGCTTCCTGCATGCCCTCTATTGGGGATCGAACCCGCAACCCAGGCATGTCCCCTGACTGGGAATCAAACCATGACTTCCTGGCTCATAGGTCGATGCTCACCCACTGAGCCACGCTGGCTGGGCGAGAAGTCATATCTTTTTGAGATTTTTTTAAACAAGACAAAGGCTGAGAACATGGATTTCAAGAAGGAGTAGATTGTAGCTATGGAGATGGCAAACAGCTTATTATACTACTTTAGGTATGATACCATCTCTCAGCATTTTGTCCTAGTTATCTAGACAACGCGGAAGACCCTAGATGTAGGGCTGTAAGTCACTACCGTTAACATCTGTCGCCATTTCCAGCGGGCCCCACTCGCCCCGTGTCCTGACGGTAAAAGCAGAGCCCAGCCAGGGAAGTGTCTACTGGGGACGGAGCCCACCACCCGGGCGTGTGCCCTGCCTGGGAACCGAACCGTGACCTCCTGGTTCAGAGGTCGATGCTCACCCCCTGGGCATGAACGCTCTCATCTTGCTCTCACTGGGCCTTGAGTTTGCTCCGTCAGGACACAGCCCTGGGGCTGGGCCCCCACGGCACCCCCCTGCACCCTGGGCTGGAATGAGCAAGGCTCAGGGGACCGCCGCCTGGCGAGACGTTTAGGAACCTGCAGGCAGCTGTTAAACCGCTGGTTACTGTCCATCGCGAGAGTGTTTACACCACAGAAAGCCACAGCCCTATAAATCAGGAATCGGGGCTTTAAAAAACAGAGCCAATTTTTCGGCACAGCATGGCTGCACCGCCCCCAGGATAAGAGGGCATTCGGGCACATGGCCCAAGCCTGGTCCTGAAGGGGTCTTCCCGGGTCAGAGAGGGCGCTGCCCAGGGCTGGGCGCTGGTCCCGCCTGGGAGACGCTCCCGCAGCCCCGCCCCCTGCACCCACCAGGACCTGCACCCAGAATGCCATGTGCCTCGGGGCTCTGGACCCCATTTCTGGTCCTGGTACCGAGACTACCAGCCTTGCTCCTTGCCAAGGAGTCTGCCATGGCTCTGATGAGTCTCTCTCTCTCTCTCCAGTATGGCCACGTTCCACTTCCTTTTCCATAGCTGCCTAACTGTGATGCCAGCAGAGGTCAAGAGCCCCCCAGGTAAGTGACCATGAAGGAGTGGCTGCCCTGGGCACGTGGCCAGTCACCTTGGGCAATGCCTCAGCAAGCCCCCCCCCCGCAAGAGGGGTCCCCACAGCACACCCTGCGTGGGGGGAGGGGACCAGGTGGAAGCCGGCTGTGGCCGCACTGCTCCTGGCTGGGCTGCAGCCCAGAGGCCCTGAGAATGGGGCTGGCACTGTCTTCCGGGAGTGACCTGCCTCAGGGGAGGGAGCCAGGCTGTTCTGGATATGAATTCACTTCGTACAGGAAATGATTTAAAAGCTGACAGCCAGCCCAGCCCACGTGGCTCAGTGGTTGAGCGTCGACCTAGGAGCCAGGCGGTCTCGGTTCCATTCCCGGGCAGGGCACATGCCCGGGTTGCGGGTTCGATCCCCAGTAGGGGGCCTGCGGGAGGCAGCTGATCAATGATTCTCTCTCATCATTGAAGTTTCCATCTCCCTCTCCCTTCCTCTCTGAAATCAATAAAAATATATTTTTAAAAATATAAGTAAAACACTGACAGCCAGATGGACATGAATGATCTAGAAGCTGTGGGAGCAGCTGAGGGCAGCTGCGGCCACTGTCCCTCCCAGGAAGGGGAGCTGGCCCAGGAGCAGCCCTACGGGGTGCCCCGCCCCTGCTCTCCAGGACGCTCACCCTTGTGGTGGGTGCCGCCCATTGGAACAAACTACTTTTTAAATATGTTTTTTTATTGGTTTCAGAGAGGAAGGGAGAGGGAGAGAGAGAGAGAAACATCAATGAGGAGAGAGAAGCATGGATCGGCTGCCTCCTGCACGCCCCACACTGGGGATGGAGCCTGCAATCCGGGCACGTGCCCTGACCAGGAATCTGTGACCTCCTGGTTCATAGGTCGACGCTCAAACACAAAGCCACACCAGCCTGGATGAACAAACCATTTTTCATTTCAAAACGACTTCCCCTTGGGCAAAGGCCACCCCGGCTCCTTACTGACGCCCCCTCCTCTCCTTCCCCAGGGGTGGCCAGTGTCCTCGGCGTGCACTGGACGGGCCGGCACAACTTCTTCCTCTATTCACTCAACCGCAACCTGAAGGACAGAGTTGGTACTTGGCTGCCTGAGCTCGGGGCCCTGGGAACACGTCCTGCTCCAGCTTAGCCGAGAGCACGTGGCTGGCACATAGTGTGGCTTCAGGGACCACAGCTGTGCGGGCAGACGTGGGGGATGTAGGGGACGTGGGGGCGGTGGTGTGGCCTGAGGCTCTGTCTCAGAACTGTCCTGCTTCTTTTTAAAAAATATATTTTTTTAAATTGATTTCAGAGAGGAAGGGAGAGGGAGAGAGAGATAGAAACATCAGTGATCAGAGAAAATCATTGACCGGCTGCCTCCTGCATGCCCCACACTGGGGATCGAGTCCACAACCGAGGCATGTGCCCTGGCCGGGAATCGAACCGTGACCTCGTGGTTCACAGGTCGATGCTCAACCCCTGAGCCACGCCGGCCGGGCCTGTCCCACTTCTTAAAGACGACAGGTCATCAGGGACAAAGCCCAGTCAGGTCCCCAGGGCCCCTGGGCAGCGAAGGTCAGGAGAAGGTGGCCTTGACCTCAGAGGGCCAGGGCCCGAGCCCGGCCCGGCCCAAGTGCCTGCGAACTGTGCAGTCTCAGGCCAGTCACCTGACGCCCCAATCCCCCGATTTCTCCTTCGAAACACAGAGCTGGTTAATGACCATCCTTCCTCCTGCTCACACTGGCTGTGAGCAGCAAAACGCAGAGTTTCTGCATGTGAAAGCTCTTTGGCATCAACAGGCCCTTAGGAAATACATTTGTTTGGTTTTTACAAATTTACGGGGACCGGCTACACGAGTAAGTTCACTCTGTGGTATTTCCTTGAGCCGAACACTTATGCTGTATTTTTTAAAAATATATTTTATTAATTTTTTACAGAGAGGAAGGGAGAGAGATAGAGAGCCAGAAACATCGATGAGAGAGAAACATCGATCAGCTGCTTCCTGCAACCTCCCACTGGGGATGTGCCCACAACCAAGGTACATGCCCTTGACCGGAATCGAACCCGGGACCCTTCAGTCCGCAGGTCGACGCTCTATCCACTGAGCCAAACCGGTTACGGCTTATGCTGTATTTTAGAGTTATCCTTCCCAAGTACCTTTCAGCCTTCAGAAAAGCAGCCTGGCCTCTAACCTGGGCTTCGCTGCCGACTGCCTAGGTGACCGCTGCCTCAGTCTCCTCATCTGAAAATGGGAGCGAGCAGGACCCACCCATAGGACCCTGTGGGAACTCAACGGAGCCATGCGTGAAAGCGCTTCCCACAGCGTCTGCGCTCACCGATCATGAGCTGCAGTCTGACAGGCGTGTGACGTGTTCTGTCATTCCGAGCAAGGAGCTAGCGCTGCACGGACGGGGGGCGAGATGGGAGTCCACACCAGCCCTCGTCCCAGACGGGCAGGCTAGCCTGGTCTCAGGTGGTGCCGGTGGAGGGGACGGCGGGTGTGGGGCCTGGGGGGGCAGCCCGGTGAGTGTGTCCTTCCTGCTTAGACCCCGAGGGCGTGTGGCCTTGTGCCGCACCCATTGTCTTGTCTCAGCTCAGCGACTGCGGCTCCTACCTGGTGCTGGCCTGCGAGGACGGGGTGCTCACGCTGTGGGACCTGGCCGAAGGTGAGCCCCACCTCTGCCCGGCACCCGGGTGTATCTCCGGGTTCAAGACTCCAGGAGCTCTGAATTCCTGCTGATCTTAAAGGCCCCTCGGAGGGCTGGTCCTGCTTTCCCTTCATTCACTAATTCATTCAACAGACATCACCTCCCAGCGCCACACGCCCTAGCCCTCCACCCGCCCCCAAGCTCCAGAACAAGCAAGTCTTCCTTTCTGCTCCCCCACTGACAGCAGGAACCTCCTTGCTGTTGAAGCTAAGAGACCTGGACAGCGATCAGTTCCAGGCTAGCAGCTACTGTGGGTGGGCAGAACGCTCACAACTTCACAGTCCCTTCCAATAGCTTGTTTTCATCTTCCTGGATATTGATAAAGTCTTCTAAGGCAGTGGTTCTCAACCTTCTGGCCCTTTAAATACAGTTCCTCATAAAATGATGTGACCCAACCATAACATTATTTTCGTGGCTACTTCATCACTGTCATGTTGCTACTGTGATGAATCGTCATGTAAATATCTGATATGCAGGATGGTCTTAGGCGACCCCTGTGAAAGGGTCGTTTGACCGCCAAAGGGGTCGCGACCCACAGGTTGAGAACCGCTGTTCTAAGGGGTACTTCGAAGGCGTCCCCTGAAAGGGGCGCTCACTGCTTGATTTTTGTCCTCGCGTCCCTCAGGCCCTTGCTGGCTGCAATCCCGCACCAGGGCTGCATCCCTTTGTCCTCCTTTTAAAAAAAATATTTTTATTGATTTCAGAGAGGAAGGGAGAGGGAGAGAGAGAGAGAAACATCAATGATGAGAAGGAATCACTGATCGGCTGCCTCCTGCACACCCCACACTGGGGATGGTGCCTGCAACCCAGGCATGTGCCCCGATCAGGAATCGAACCGCGACCTCCTGGTTCCTAGGTCGACGCTCAACCACCGAGCCACGCCGGCCGGGCCCTTTGTCCCCCTTCCGACCTGCACGCGTGGCTTCTCTCCCCAGGACTGCCTCTTGGGGTCATCGCTCTTCCCGAGGGGTGTTCCTGCCAAAGCATTCACTTCCTGAAACACAGCTTGATCCACGAAGGGCGGAACGTGTACCCTGAGGGGCCGGCCAAGTCCCAGACGACCTGCGTGGTGCTGTGCACGGACTCGTCCCTCCACCTGGTGACCGCCGTGGGGACCCAGGGCCCCACCGTCAGCATGCTGGTGGAGAGGTCGGTGGCTCTGAGGGGAGGGCGGGGGCAAGGATCCGCCAGGGCTGGTCGCAAAACAGCGACCACCTCCCAGGCCGGAGCCCACCACTTGCCCCACAGCCACCCCCCTCTCCCGATGAGCTGCTCAACGTCACGTCTTCCGTATGTGGGTGTCTGTATGCAGCAGGGTCCCAACAGAATGGTGCGATGGCAGACAACCCCGTTCACAGCCCACACGGCCAAGAAGAGGGTCGCTTCTGCCAAAATAGCCTTTTCTCAGTTTCCCCACAGTCCCTCTCTCTTCTTTTTTTTTTTAATATATTTTTTATTGATTTCAGAGAGGGAGGGAGAGATAGAAGCATCAATGATGAGAGAGAATCACCCACTGGCTGCCTCCTGCATGCCCCCTACTGGGGATCGAGCCCACAACTAGGGCATGTGCCCTGGCCTATAATCGAACCGTGACCTCCTGGTTCATAGGTCGATGCTCAATCACTGAGCCACGCCGGCCGGGTGGGCGAGAGAGTCCACCTTTTGATACGAGTTGGTGTCAAACATCACGGCTGATTTTTTTTTTTCAATCCACCACAGCGCTTTCCTAAATTCATTCCGTTGCTTTCCTTTAAGAATCACCCACACCCTTGGGCGTGTGTCCCCACGCAGCACCTGTAGCTGTGCATATGGAGGGAGCGTGTAAATGGCGCCGCGGTCTAAGCATCCTCCCACTTATATCTCAATGCTACTTATTCTGTCACTTGCTCTGCATGTTCATGAGGGTGCCCGGGAGGCCGCTCTCGGCCGCGGGCCTCATTCCCACCGCTGCGCCGTGTTCTGCGGTGCACACACCAGTTACTGACGCTTCTCCCACTGGTGGAGACTTGCACTGCTCCCAGTTTCTGCCGCTGTGAGAGTCCCCGACATCTCTCTTGCGGCTTATCTGCAAGAGTTTATTCAGGATGCACGCCTGGGAGAGGAGAGGGTGAGTGTCTGTCCATCCGGTGCCCACAGGCCCATCAAGCACCCGGAGGAGGCTCTCTGCGCCGTGGCCCCCGTCCCGGCCTTGCCCGGCATGGTAGGTTCCTCATGCCTCTCGCTCCCCTGCAGCGACGGCTGGCTCACACGCCGCCTCCTCTCTGCTGACGGCCATCGCGTGCCTGAGCTCACAGCTCCGTGGGGACGGCAGGCGAGTCCCCAGGCCGCTGCCCTGAGCTGGGTCCGAGGCCAAGTGCCCCGGAGCACATGGGTTCTCTGTTTTCCCGCTTCCTGCCCGGCGTCTCGTGTCCCACGCTGGGGCGAGGGCCCCCTAGAGAACCCCGTGCCCATCCCGCTGCCGCCAGGTGCTGACCTTCTGCAGGAACGGCTCCGTGCTCCTGCTGGACGTGGCCCGGCCTCACGTCGTCTGTGCCTTCGCGCCCCCCAGGCCTTACCACCTGGCGGTGCCCTGGAAGCCGGTGTTTGCCGTGTCTTCGCAACACCCGTTCTTCCTGCTCCGAGGTAGGGGAGGGGGGCCGTGAGGGCGCGCTGCCCAGACCCGGGGCCTGCTGACTGCTCCCCTGACTTCCTCAGGGGCCCCTCCCGAAGTCCTAGGGCGACCCCACCCAATCTGCTCCCCACTCTTTTTGTTTTTTCAATATATAATTTCATTGCTTTCAGAGAGGAAGGGAGAGGGAGAGAGAGAGAAACATCGATGATGAGAGAAAATCATCCATCGGCTGCCTCCTGCACGCCCCCTACTGGGGATCGAGCCTGCAACCCGGGCATGTGCCCTGACCGGGAATTGAACCGTGACCTCCTGGTTCATAGGTCGATGCCCAACCACTGAGCCATACCGGCTGGGCTGCTCCCCACTCTTCGTCCTCCCCCCCCCCGCCCACACAGCCCCAGAGTCCTCACCAGACACTCAGGAGAGATGCCAGGCAGGCCTTCTCTCTGGACCCCTGCTCCTCCAGACCAAGTGGGTCCTCCGGCTCAGCCCCAGTGACCCGGCCCCACCCGGGCCACAGAGACACGGAGAAGGTGAAGCTGACACAAACGCGCACTCTCGTCTCATCTCAGGAGACCATCCGATTGGGGACAGTGACACCCCGAGTTCTGTCTTCTACTTCAGTTTCGACGCCTGCTCACTCCTGGAGAACATGTCAAACAGCTGCTGCATTCCCCAAGCGGACTTGGACGCCGCGGGCTTCCCCCAGGCGTTGTCCCTGGAGAGGAGATGCGAGGGCATCTTCCAGAAGAGGTAGCTCCCGGCTCTCCCCACCCCTGCTCCCTGGCTCTCCCCACCCCTGCTCCCCGGCTCTCCCCACCCCTGCCCCGGGCCTCCCCACCCCTGCTCCCCGGCTCTCCCCACCCCTGCCCCGGGCCTGGCCTGGGCGGGAACAGTGGAGTTGGTTTGCAATCAGTGATTCTCTCTCATCATCGATGTTTCTATCTCTCCCTCTCCCTTCCTCTCTGAAGTCAATAAAAAAATATATATATTTTAAATATATTTTATTGATTTTTTACAGAGAGGAAGGGAGAGGAATAGAGAGTTAGAAACATCAATGAGAGAGAAACATCGATCAGCTGCCTCCTGCACACCCCACACTGGGGATGTGCCCGCAACCAAGGTACATGCCCTTGACCGGAATCGAACCTGGGATCTTTCAGTCCGCAGGCCGACGCTCTATCCACTGAGCCAAACCGGCCAGGGCAATAAAAATATATTCTTAAAAATACATGCAGAGCACTAGGCACAGAGTGGTCGCTCAATAAACAGTAGATACATGCCGATGATGATGACGACGTTAATCCAAGTTCACGCCAGGGAAATTCTACACATCACCACCGGGGGGCGCCGCAGCGCCTCCTCCCTGACCACTGCTCCTCCCTGGGCTGCGGTGGGTAGCTTCGGTGGCTTTCAGTATCTCCTGGAGGGAAGCATGGGGCTCATCCGGAGAGGAATACGGCCAAAGGGTCCTGGGCAAGGAGGACAGTGAAGAGAGGGACAGCGACGTTTCCCGATTAAAGATTTACCCAGAGTGCTTGTCTGCCTCTCACATGGAGGTTGGACACCCCACCCCCCCCAATGCCCCACAGTGCTGAGTGGGTGGAGGAGCCGGCCTCCCAGAACATTCTGCAGGGAAAAGGGCGGGCAGCGGGGGCCCTGGGGGCCAGGGGCATGGCTTGGGGCTAGCCACGCAGTGGGAACTTAGGGGAGTGCTCCCGGGTCCAGGGACCCGGCAGGAGCTGGGAGGGGGTGCACTGTGTGGTGTGGCAACCCTGCTGGAAGGAACCTTTCCGTGGACCTAATCACGGGGTCCCAGTCACACCCATTTTGTGACCTGGGTCCCAGCGATCCATTGGGTAACACCACGACGTAAAGAAGGCTTTCCTGTTCTGTTTGCTCGGAGTTAGATGTCGGGGGCTTTCCCACCCCATTTTTTTAAATATATATTTTATTGATTTTTTACAGAGAGGAAGGGAGAGGGATAGAGTTAGAAACATCGATGAGAGAGAAACATGGATCAGCTGCCTCCTGCACACTCCCCACTGGGGATGTGCCTGCAACCAGGGTACCTGCCCTTGACCGGAATCAAACCTGGGACCCTTGAATCCGCAGGCCAACACTATCCACTGAGCCAAACCGGTTAGGGCTTTCCCACCCCATTTTATCACGAAGACTTTCAAACACACAGCCGCTTTGAAAAAAATGTCCGCGAACACCCGCATACTCACAGCCTAGGCCTGTCGTTAACACGTTACTCTCGCCGTTTACCACACACATCCATGTACATCTAAAGGCTTTGATCCCATCTTATTTTTTTTTTCTATTTATAGCTGGTGTCTGGAAGTTTCCATTGGCCCTGAATCTAGGTGAAACTTGAAGGCAATGGGTTGGTGAGGCAACAGAGTCAAAGTTTCAGGCCTGTCCTGGTCTGTCCAAATTGCTTTTACAAAATCCGCCCTGGGGCTTTCGCAAGCAGCAGCGTGAACCGAAGTCCGCCTTCAGGGCCCTGAAAGGGGGCCGGTGCTGCCAAGGGCGCCCACCCCCTCCCGCTGCGCCCCGCCTGGCCTCTGCCCCATCCAGCCGGGGCCTCAGGGGCACCATTTCCATCTGGTTCCCCTCCCCGTCTGTTCTAGTGTCTGCCATCTCTGACTGGGCCAAACATTTGACCACAGCAATTTCTGGACACCAGGAAGCAGACAGAAACAGTCTGTCCCTCTCCCTTTAATCCCCGTGGGTTACAGGATACAGGCCAAGCTCGGTCCAGGTTCCGCCCACCCATCTTCCTGCCGTAAGTGGGCTTCTGGGTGACCCCACAGACCCGGGGCTCACAGGGCACAGGGGTCCCCTGGCGAGGGGCTGGGCAGGCCCTGTGTGGACACCGGGTGACATTTCCCTCGAGGCTGGAGGAGGAGGGGGAGGGATGGTGTGCCAACCCCCTTTGTTAATATCCTTGGGGAGGAAAGGGTGCGCCCAGCCTAACTTTCCTTTGCCTTCCTTGAGAAACAAAGGGACGACTCCCGACTCCCTGGAAAATCCCCTACAGACACAGCCCCCACCGTGCAGTCAGGCAGGCTCCTGGAGGTCCAAGGCTTTGCAAGGCACTGCAGGCGTCCCGTGCACTGGAAATGAACGTGAACGTGCACTCGTTTGTTATTAAAACAAAACACTAAAGCCCTGGCCGGTTCGGCTCAGTGGATAGAGCTTCGGCCTGAGGACGGAAGGGTCCCACATTCGATTCCCGGTCAGGGCACATGCCCGGGTTGCGGGCTCGATCCCCAATGTGGGGTGTGCAGGAGGCAGCCGATCCATGATTCTCTCTCATCGTTGATGTTTCTCTCTCTCTCCCTCTCCCTTCCTCTCTGAAATCAAAAAAATATATTTTAAAAAACTGAAAACAAAACCAATCCACCGTTACTTTTTGAAAACCCCTACTCAGACCCGTCATCTCCTGAGAGCACCCCACGCGCTGCTCCCTGCCTCCTCTCTGCGCGTGCGTGACCTCTGTGGCGCTCAGATGCCTCCTGTCACAGTGCTCTCTCACTCTGTCGCCCCCACTCCCTGGGGACAGGGACGTGCTGTGTGGTCACTCTGGCCAGCCCGACACTTGCACCAGTGCCTGCCACTGGCAGATGCTCAAGAAACGCTTATGAAACGGCGCGCTGGCACCCCGGTGTGTGCAACGCGGTCCGCGCTCACAGACCTCAGTTCCTGAGTTCCCTGTGCCACCGGCCACTGTCCACCTCACGCTCTGCCATGTCACCCTCATTCCCCCAAAAGTGTGTCTGTGTCCGGTTTGCCCGGCCGGCGTGGCTCAGTGGTTGAGCATCGACCTATGACCCAGGAGGTCACGGTTCGATTCCTGGTCAGGGCACATGCCCAGGTTGCAGGCTCGATCTCCAGTGTGGGGCGTGCAGGAGGCAGCCGATCAACGCTTCTTTCTCATCATTGATGTTCCTACCTCTCTCCTCCCTTCCTCTCTGAAATCAGTAAAAATAGGGATTTTTTAAAAGGCGTTTCGGGTGCCCTCCGTGCACCAGGCCGAGTCCGGAGCGTTCCTGATGCTGGCACAGGGTGGTCAGGCCCGCCCTGGGACCCGGGCCGGTTGGGGGCGCGGCACCAAGCACGCCCTTCTCATCTCCACCCCCAGGTGTCAGAAGCTGGAGAACAAGGTGAAGGAGAAGGAGCATTGGACCCGGCTGCGGAGGTACTCGCTGTTTCTGCAGAGAGAGAGCATCAGGAAGTGACCAGGCCACGCCCCGAGGTGAAGAGACGAAGGGCCCAGGGGCCTGGACTTGGGGCCTGGGCCCCCGCAGAGCCAGCAGGGGGAGAGGGACTGTTTGGGGGGTTTCAGTCACGATGCCGACTGTCAGAGCCCTCGGGCGGGCAGGCCGCTGTGTCACCCAAATAAACGGCGATATTGTTTCCAGCTTCCAGGGTGGTGTGGGGTGTAGCCCTCTGCTCCCACCCAGGCCCGACCAAGCAGGGCCCAGGCCTGTGAGGACCCCTGCCCGACGGACGGCCACTCCCGCCCCAGCTGCGGTGTGGCCCCCCTCTTCTCCACCCCTTTCTCTTCCCACTCGGTGCTGCCTCATAACGGCATGGAACCGCCCTGGAGAGGCTGGGGCTCGAGCGGGGGAGTGACTGCCTGAGCTCACACAGACGGGAGAGGGAGAGGAGCCAGGTGAGGTGGCCGGCGGGGACCGGGCCACGCTGCCCCTCGCCTCTGGCCCAGGAACCCGGGGGGCACAGGAGAGGGGCAGACGGGCACCTTTCTCTTCTCTAAGAAACCGCCTTCCCAGGAAAACTGGATAGAGGGCGCCCGCAGCTGAAGGCCACGCCTGCCTCTCTGAGGACACCGTGTGGTGCCTTTGAGAACTGCAGGGGTTCAGGAGTCCCGTCTCCATGATAATCCGCCCACAGACCGCAAGCAGGTTTTTTGTTTGGTTTTTTAAATATATTTTTATTGATGTCAGAGAGGAAGGGAGAGGGAGAGAGAGAGAAACTTCAACGATGAGAGAGAATCACCCATCGGCTGCCTCCTGCACACCCCCCACTGGGATCGAGCCCACAACCCGGGCATGTTTCCTTGATCAGAATCAAACCTGGGACCCGTCAGTCCACAGGCTGATGCTCTATCCACTGAGCAAACTGGCTATAGCAAGCGGGATTTAAAAAAATAGATATATGTTCTTACTGATTTTGAGAGAGAGAGGGAGAGGAAGAAGGAAAGGGAGAGGGTGAGAGAGAGAGAGAGAGAGAAACATCAATATGAGAGAGGAACATCTATTGGTTGCCTGCTGCACACACCCTGACCAGGGATTGAGTCTGAAACTTGTGCCCGGACTGATAGATCCTCCCCACATCCCCCCCCCCCCCAACCCGCCCCGCCAACTGGTGGGCGGAGTATGACGTAACCTGCAGCCTGGAAATACCTGAGTGACTAACCATGTACCTTATATGGACTACACATTGGACCACCAATCCACACCTGCCAAATCCCCTAAGCCCTTGTCCTATATGGACCATGCAGTAAGCCACCAATCAGTGTGCGCCGAGTACACGCAGCCCCCCACCCCTTCCCATTCCGCCCCTCAAAAGGCGTTCCCGCCCCAGCACCCGCTGCTGTCCTCCCCTTGCCAGACAGCCCGGCAGGTCCTGCTCCTCTAATAAAGCCTGTAGTCCTGGTTTCCGGCCTCTGTCTGATCTTTCACTGACGAGGAATTGAACCGGCGACCTTTCAGTGCATGGGATGACGCTCAACCCGCTGTACCACACCGGCCAGCGCGTGACGGCAACTTCTTACGCATCCCCACCCCCCTCCTCCCCTGGGTCACACACTTGCTCCCGGGTGGCGGGACACCTCCCCACGATGCTGGTACTGACTAGCTGATGCTCCCCTTCCTCTGCACCCCAGCCGGGTTCATGGTGTGACCCTGGTATGTCCTTGAGTGGGATCGGCTTAGCTGCCCCTCCTTAAAACACTGGCCCACCCGGCCGGCGTGGCGCAGTGGCGGAGCGTCGACCTCTGAACCAGGAGGTCACTCGGTCAGGGCACATGCCCGGATGGCGGGCTCAGACCCCAATGTGGGAGCCGATCCATGATTCTCTCTCATCACTGATGTTTCTAGCTCTCTCCCCCTCTCCCTTCCTCCCTGAAATCAATCAAAACATATTTTAAAAAAACAGCAACACTGGCCCATCCAGCACCAGCATCCAGCTGTCCCAGCAGGAACATGTGGTCGACACGCAGAAGCACGTGTCCTGCCCATGTGCACCACAAGCTTTATTTTACACCCGAGACACACTCACGCATGCGCACTTGCCTGCCAGGGCTGTGCCGAAGACCGGAATGGTCACCTACCTCCCATCCTCCTCCCCACCCCAAACGCCACATACTGGTTTCATGAAAAATCCCTTCACCTTCCTCATCCCGATCTGTGAAATAGCGCACACCGCCTGCCTCCCCCGGCTCCGAGGCTAAAATGACTTGAAATCAGATGGTGGATTTCAGGTCCGACGCTCAGCGCCTGGCCCATAGTCACTGCCCTTCGCTTCTCCATCACGTGAGTTCGAACCTGTCAGGCTGTGCAAGTGCTGTGACGAGGTGACCAGGGTCAGCCGGGCCCGGCGGCGCCCCGTGCTGATGCTGTCGGTCTCTCTCCCACCATCCAGACCAGGGCACCCTACCAGGGCCCCGGGTGAGGTGAGGTGAGCTGCCAGCCAGCTCTCAGCTGTCACAGAGGCAGCGCACCTGTGAGTAACCACAGGTTCTGGAGTCGCATCTGGGCCCAATCCCAGGGCCACCACTGAACATCTGTATGAACACGGTATCAGCCTCTTCTTTACAGCACTTTTTAAAAATACATATTTTTATTGATTTCCGAGAGGAAGGGAGAGAGAGAGAGAAATATCAATGATGAGAGAGAATCACTGATTGGCTGCCTCCTGACCACCCGCTACTGGGGATCGAGCCTGCAACCTGGGCATGTGCCCTTGACTGGAATCGAACCTGGGACCCTTCAGTCTGCAGGCCAACGCTCTATCCACTGAGCCACACTGGCTAGGGCTTCCTTACTGCACTTTGCCACCCTTTAGCGAGGGCTCACCTCACAGATTAGCTGAGAAACGAGAACATGCGACAACGGCTCACCTACCTGGGTGCTGGTCACCGTCCTGGCCCTCTGGGTGGGCACGGCTCACCTACCTGGGCGCTGGCGACTGTCTTGCCTTTCTGGACAGGCATCAGGACTTCCGCCGAGTTCGGTGCGGCTGGCCCAGGAAGGGGTGGGGACGACAAGCGGTGGGAGGTGATCCGTCCCATCTCCTGCCCTCCGTCTAATTAGCAGAGCCCTGTTAATGAGAACCACACTCAGGCGCTAATAAACGGCAGGAGGCCTCCAGCTCGGAGAGGCAGCAGAGGCCCTCCGCAGGGGAGGGGCCGGCCAACAAGCCCCACTTATCTGTGAAAAGACTTGCTAATAACTTTAATTCCCCCTCCCACCCTGCGGGGCCTTTGCCATGCAAATAGACTTTCTAAACCGGGTAGGATCCTGGAGAAAACGATGCCCCATCCCCCCAGCTTAGGGTCCTGGGAGGGGAGAGTGACAGGGTGGAGGTGCGGGAAAGTGGGCCTCACCCCCACTGCAGGGCCTGTGCTTTGGGATCCCACTCTCTGAAGACAAACATGGCAGGGTGCCCCTGAAATGCAGGACAGTGACCCCCCCCACACACACACACCGTGAATTACTGACCCTCCTGGCCCGAGCAGGAGCAAGACAAACCCATCAACGTCAACAGGTAAATAAACTGTGATCTATAAATACAATGGAATACTCCAGGGCAAAGAAAAGAAACCAAAAACCCGCACGCTAAGTGAAAAAAGCCAGACACAAAAAGTCACATATCCTATGGCCCATTCATACGAAATGTTCAGAAAAGGAAACTCTATACAAAGTAGAGTAGTGGGCTGGGGCTGGGGCGCAGCAGTAGAATAGTGGGGAGGGACTGCCAATGGAAACAAGATTTTGTTTTGATTGAATGTATTGGGGTGGCACTGACTAATAAAATTATACAGGTTTCAGAGTTTCCTTCTGGGGGGGTGATGAAATGTTCTAAAATTAGTGATGATGGCCTAGCTGGTTTGGCTCAGTGGATAGAGCATCGGCCTGCGGACTGAGGGGTTCTGGGTTCGAGTCCAGTCAAGGGTGCATGCCTGGGTTGCCAGCTCGATCCACAGTGGGGGAGGGCAGGAGGCAGCTGATCACTGATTCTCTCTCATCATTGATGTTTTTCTCTTTCTCTCCCTTCCTCTCTGAAATCAATAAAAATATATATTGAAAAAAAATTAGTGGTGACAGCTGCATAACTCCCTGAATATATGAAAATCATTCAAATATACTTTAAAGGGTGAACTTTTTACGGTATGCAAATTACATCTCATTAAAGAGCTTATAAAAAGCAAATACCAGGTCCTGTGTTTCAAAGAAGGTTGAGGGGGTGCAGGGGAGAAGCAGGTGTCCACCGAGGCTGAGGGACTCTTGGACAGGGGATCTGTCCCCCTGCCCACCTCACTGGCCAGGGCCGGCTGCTCACCAGACCCCCGGGCCCAAGCCAGGCTCCTGGCCTCAAGCCTCCCCTCCCCACACAGCCCTTCCCTCATCTGAATCCAGCCAACCTAGACAGGGGTGTGGCAGCTTGGCCTGGTTCTAGGTCAGGTGGGCGGACGTGAACGCAGTCAGATGGGCCTCTGCCTCTGGGAGGTCAAGGCTCCATAAACTCAGGATTGGCTCACTGTTATGTCCCTAAACCACGCGGGAGCGAAGGAAGATGGGAAAATCCCAGCGTCCAGGCCAGGATGCTCCAGCACCAGGGGAAGAAAGGGCTCGGGACATGGGAAATGGCCCCTTAGAACCGGCGTCCCCGAAGTCCCCGGAATGGACGCAGCTGACAAAATCCTACCCGCGCTGGAGGGGTGACCCTCAGTTTGGGCTTCTGCAAAAAGGTTATTTGGGTATAAAATGTGTAAAGGCCCCGATGAGTCAGTACTCGCTGATGGAGATGTATTTATTTTCTAGAGATCCTTTAGTTTTTTCCAGCCCACCAGCTTCAAAGAAAAGATGGACGGACTCCGTTTCCTGCCACTTTCCCGTAGGAAGCGCCTGCCTCCCGCTCCAGGCTGACCCGTCTGAACAGGAGGTGCTGGGGGCCAGGTGCCCCGGGGGCTGAAGACGGCAGGACACCCTCCCACCTCCCCTATGCTCCCTGGAGGGGGTGGGAGCTTTGCATCCACGCAAAAAGAGAAACCGCCGATTGACACCAGCGCAGTTTATTCACAAATAAATAAATACACACTAAGCCCGGCCTCAAAGCGTCCCGCCTGCGGGTCCCATCGGGCAGGGGCTGGGGAAGGTCGTCCAGGTGGGGCCGGCTCTCACCCGCCGGCGCGCCCTTCGCCCTGGCCAGCCTCGCCGCTGCCCCCCGCGGGGAGGGAGTCCGGACAGGGACCCGGGAAGGTGCCGAGGCGAGGAGGCCGCAGTGCGCACACAGGCCGCCAGCCGTCCGCCGTCCCTTCAACTACTCAGGCCGGGCGCCACTCCAGGGGCGACGGGGGCATCCAGGTCTCCAGCTGGGGCAGCACGTGGCCGGGATAGGGCTGTGGGGGGAGAGGGAACAGCGTGACCCTCGGCGCTCCGGGGCTCCACTCCCGGGGGACCCTGCCCCTCGCGTGTCCCCTCCCTGCCCTCACCGCGTGGGCGCCCGGGCACCCCAGCTTCGAGACTCTGGGAAGCCAGCGGGAGGCCGGGCTGCGCGTCTCGGACGCCGACACTGAGCGGCGCCCACACGACGGCGGGGGCAGGAGATACTAACCGGAGACGAGGGGCCCGGCTGCATCGCAAGCCCTTGCGGGCGCGCTGCCTCCTCACAGCGCACGGGCATGGGCACCGCTGCGGCGCCGGGACAGGCGGGCGGGGACCCCCAAGACCCCGCCGCGCGGACGGCGGAGCCCAGGATCTGGCCGCGCGCCTGCGTCTGCGTCTGCGCCTGCGCGGGGCCGCCGTCGGGGCAGAGCGGGCAGCCCCGAGGGGGCGTCTCGTCGCAGCGTCGCGGGCGCCGGCGCCGCAGGCCGTCCTCGCTGAGACCCAGCACGGCCGACAGGTGGCCGATGTAGCGGATGGCCAGGCGCAGCGTCTCGATCTTGGTCAGGCTCTGGCCGGCGGGCGCCACGGACGGCGGCAGGAAGCGGCGCAGCTCGTGCAGCGCGCGGGCGAGCGTGCGCATGCGCAGCTTCTCGCGCTCGCTGGCGCTCTGCCGCTGCCCGCTGCCCAGGCGGCCGCTGCGGGCGCCGCGCCTCCCGGCACGAGGGCCGCGCCGGGGGCTGGGCGCGGGGCTGCCGGCCGGGGCGCTGCCCCAGGAGTTCGGGGACGAGGCGGGGGAGCAGGCGCGGCCCCAGTCGGAGGGCGGGGGAGGCGGAGCGGCGCCCCAGCCCGCGGGGAAGATCCAGGGCTCGGAGAGCGGCGGGCACAGGGGCTGGGCCATGGCAGCAGCGGCGCGTCTCGGGACGGCGGCCAGCGACCTTTTTATCCCCGAGGCGGCCGCTCTATCCGGAGCCCGAGGTGTGAAGTGGCCCCTTCCAGGCCCCATCAGCACTTCAAAGCGGCTCGGGACCTGGGGGGCGGGGCCCGAACCTTTGAACCGAGGGGGGCAGGGGGGCGAAGGTGCCGGCCGCTTGGCTGCACCAGGCTGGCCCCACCTGAGCCATCGCTGGGCACCAGCCCCTGCCGCTCGGGCCTCCTGCCGGCGCCCAGCCCCGGGTGTTGGGCCAGCTCAGCAGGTAAAAGGAAGCAGGATCACAGACCTTGAAGTCCAGTACCTAGGTCTCGGGCTGTCCTCCCCTGCTGGGGACCTTATGCAAATAAATGAATGTTCTTGCACCTTTGTTCCAATTTGTCTAATGGGATCCTAGGGGCCTGCTGCATCCAGGTCTGCACCAGCGAGGGCCCATTCCCGCTGGAGGTGAGGGGAACAGCAATCCATTCCTCCTGGAGGCAGGCCGTCCTGGACTCCCCGCCGCCCGAGGTGGTGAGTTGGGGGAGCCACCATGAGGAAGCTATCCCAGGCTGCATCTGGTCAGGTTGCTGGACCATCTGGGCTGAGGGACGGGTGAGCCCTCGGCCTGGCAGCCTTGGGGGCTTGGCCTAGTGCCACCCCGGCTTCTGGCTGGTGTTGTCACTCTGGGGCAGGTGTAACAAGCTGTGCCGTGGAAATGACACAGAGAAGACATTTGACAAAACTCAACGCCCCTTCACGAGAAAAATTCTCAGCGAATGGCATAGACGGGCACTTTCTCAACCGTCTAAAAGGCATCTACAGCCCTAGCTGGGTTTGCTTGGTGGACAGGGCGTCGGCCTGCGGACTGAAGCATCCCGGGTTCGATTCGGGTCAAGGGCACAGGCCTGGGTTGCGGGCTCGATCCCCAGTGGGGTGTGTGCAGGAGGCAGCCGATCAGTGATTCTCTCTCACCATGGATATTTCAATCTCTCCCTCTCTGAAATCAATAAAAACATATCTAAAAAAACAAAAGGCATCTACAAAGAACATACAGTTGGCATCACATTAAATAGTGAAAGACTGAAAGCTTTTCCCCTATTAGTGAGGAGAGGGCGGGGATGTCTGCTCCTCCCCACGCCTATTCAGCATCTTCCCGGAGGGTCTAGCTTGTGCAGGAAGAAAAAACGAGAGGCACACAGATGGTCTCTATTTACAGACAACATGACTGTCACATAGGGAATCTCTCAGAGGATTTATTTATATTGCCTACCTGGCCGCTCGGGTTGGCATCAGCACCCTGTCCTAACAGCTACTTCGTGCACGAAGCCCTCCAGCTGGGCTGGGCTGGGCGGTACCTGGTGTCTGGCTTCATGTGTTTGGGGAAAGTGCCAAGATCTACTGTTTCGCATCCTCCACGGCTTCCAGCCTCAGGGGACGGGTGGGTTAGCTGGTAGGAGAGAAAGGAAAGCAGCTTGGTTTCTTCTCCCCTGGCATCTCAGCCCACCACCGCCCTCCCCTCGTCTCTCTCTCTCTCTCTCTTTTTTAAAAATATATATTTTATTAATTTTTTACAGAGAGGATGGGAGAGGGATAGAGAGTTAGAAACATCAATGAGAGAGAAACATCGATCAGCTGCCTCCTGCACACTCCCCACTGGGTATGTGCCCGCAACCAAGGTACATGCCCTTGACCAGAATTGAACCTGGGACCCTTGAGTCTGCAGGCCAATGCTCTATCCACTGAGCCAAACTGGTTAGGGCATCTCTCTCTATTTTTTAAAAAAATATTTTTTTATTTATTTCAAAGAGGAAGAGGGAGAGAGAAAGAGAAACATCAATGATGAGAGAGGATCATTGATTGGCTGCCTCCTGCACGCCCCACACTGGGGATCAACCCCACAACCCAGGCATGTGCCCTTGACCGGGAATCGAACCTGGGACCTTTCAGTCTGCAGGCCGACACTCTATCCACTGAGCCAAGCCAGTGAGGGCTCCTCTTGTCTCTTTATCTTCTAGGCAGTGACCTCCTCTAACACCTTCTGTAACCCTCCTTGGCAGTCTGTCTCAGGATGCGTATGCCCAGTCACAGCCAGGAGAGGCAGTGCCAACCCGCCTGGGTGCACAGGGCCCATATACAGTGGGGCCTTGACTAACGAGTTTAATTCGTTCCGTGACGGAGCTCGTAACTCAAATTACTCGTATGTCAAATCAAAAAGTGAACGAGTGAGACACGTGATGCCGGGCTGATGTTGTGGTGTTCACTGTGACGTTCGCTGCGCCCACTAGCGGTGGGGTATCTGAAGCTGGCTCGTAACCCAAATTTTAGCTCGCAACTCAAAGCAAAAAATCGGCCGAGAGACGGCTCGTATCTCAAGAAACTCGTTGGTCGGGACACTCGTAAGTCAAGGCTCCACTGTACTCTCGAGGAGAGCCTGGCCCCCTCAGCCTGCAGCCGCCAGCAGGGTCTGCCCTCCCTTACCTGGGCTGATGGATGCCTTCTTGGGCCTCCAGATTCAAGCCAAGAACCTGGTATTGGAGCCCAGTGACTGGCTCCCGCTGGACACTCTTGGCAGAGTGTGCTGTGCACAGCACGGGAGGGTGCGGGGCAAAGGCTGAGAGGCAGGAGGGTGGTGGGTCTCAGAGGGCCCGGGCGCCTGTGCCCAGCCTCCTGAATATCAAAAAGTCCCTCCAATCCCCTCATGGTTGTGACCTCCACTGGTTTGTTGGCCACGATGCTCCGAAGTGAATCTGTATTTCATTAAGGACAAAATCAAGGATACGTACTTGGACAAGACTGTCCTGAAAACACAGGTCCGGCTCCTGAGGAATCTCAGATCTGGGACCTAATACCTAACATTCACTGAGTGCTTACACGGGAGCCACCGAGAGATCGGAGCAGGAGAGGGCACCACAGTGGTGTGTGACAAGCGGGTCTCTGTTGCAGGACTGGGGGAGGGTGAAAAAGGCCCAGGGGAGCCCTAGCCGGTGTGGCTCAGTGGATAGAGCGTCGGCCTGTGGCCTGAAGGGTCCCTGGTTTGATTCCAGTCAAGGGCACATGCCCAGGTTGTGGCCGATCCATGATTCTCTCTCATCATTGATGTTTCTATCTCTCGCCCTCTCCCTTCCTCTCTAAAATCAGTAAAAAAAAATGTTTTTAAAAAGTTTAAGTTTCTCACTCTCTAAAATGGTTGTGATGCCTGGTCCTACTTTCCAAACCGTTCTTCATTAATATATGCACACAGAAATATATACTCACAGAAAACTCACACATGGCAACTTGTGGAAGTCTTATTCTGTTAGTAAATTATAAATATAGAATAATAACAATAATAATAATAATAATAATAAAAAAGACCCAGGGGTGAGTGTGGAGACGAAGAGCCCACAAAAATGGCATGAAAGAGGCAGGGTCTTCAACCCTAAATGCTAACAAACTGGAGATGCCACGTGTGAGTCCCCCCCCCCCATCTCCTGGGGTCTCTGGGCCCAGACTGTGCAAAGGCTGTGGTCCGTTGGCCTGATGGAGCCCAGTGGGGGCAGAGCAGGGACCCCCGATCTGCAGCCAGGCCCTGCCACCTCCTGCCAGCCAGCCTCCCTCTCCCCTTCCCCATGCCTGTCACCTTTGATCTCCTTATCACCAGCCTCTCCGGCGGGTTCATTTGGGAGCTGCCCGAGTTAATGAGTTCTCCGGGCGGCAGGGCCGTGCGCCCGCCCGCTGGGTGAGGACTTCACACCTCGGGGGCCCTGTGTTTTGACAAGTGCCTGGGCCAGTGGCTCCTGCTCCCCTGCCCGAGCCTTCGCTTGGCTCGCCAAAGTGTAAGGCTGGGAAATGAGGCCTGGGCGCCGCCCCGCTGAGCAGAGGTGAGAGTTCAGGGGGGTGGGGGCAGCCAGCACAGCACCCCCGTAAGCCTCTGCCTTCCTGCTAGGAACCGGCCGGTCTCCGGGCGCTGCCCCCCTCTCCCACCTCCCAGCCCCAGTGCCCGCATTTCCCAGAAGCCCCTCGACATAGGGGTGCTAATCGAAGGTGCTATGTCAATATGCCCCTGGCAGCCCTTCATTCCTGTCCGGCTGGAGCCGGAGCCCCAGGGGAAGGAAGCAGCCAGGCGCATCCCCTGGGAACCTCCTAATTTGGGGGTCCCCTCCTGCCAGGGGTCCTCCAGCCCTAGGACACCCCTCTGGAGTGTGGGCTAGGATCCCTGTCCTGCCATGTCCCATGTCCTACCTGTGTCACTCACTGTCCGTCTCTGAGCCCCAGCTCCTGTTCTGTGCCTCGGGGGGTGTGAAGACGTGGCGAGGATCGAGTCACACCCACAGACACGCTTCGTGCAGCACCCACGTGCACGCTAAGCCTGCCACCTGGGGCCTGGCACGGTGCCGGGGCCCGGCTGGGTCACAGCTCACAGCCATGCTGCAACGCAGGTGTTACGGACTCGCTTGGTTGATGAGGCAACGGAATGGCGAGAGGGTGTCCCCTGTCACATGGCTATAAAGGGCAGAGCCGGGGTCCGTCTGGCTCTGTCTGGGGCCACAGCTGGTGTGGCCCCTGCCACCTCTGAGTCTGGGGGGCTCAATGGCTCCTTTCCTCCAGGAGGGCTGCCCTGAGCGTGAGGGTGCCAGGCGGGGGTAGTGCCCTCAAGCCCCCTGGAAACCTGCTGCATGTCAAAGGGAACTGTGGACATGAAAAAGAGAAAGGTATCCAGCACCAGAGTCCCTGAGGATGGAGCCAGAGAATGCGGATCTGAAAAGTAACACCTCCCAGACTCTAGTGAGCCGCCTCCCAGTGCAGAGCGTGGACGAGGCCCGGGGTGCTCGTCTCCCCACCCCCACCCATGGGTCCGAAGCAGATGCATGAGGACGTGCTTGGGCTGGAGGCGGGCTGAGGCCGCCTGGAGCCCAGAGCAGTCAGAGGGCCCAGCATGAGGCTCCCAACTCCTCCTCCTCCTCCCTCCCTCCCCAGCAGCCGCCCAGCTCCAGTCCGAGGCTCCCAGGGACCCCCTTCCCACTGGGATCACCCCCTCTCCTCACACCTCTGGCTCCCGGAGCCACTGAGTTGGCAAGCCATATGGAATAGATTATTCTGGAACCACGATAATCTGATTATCCTGGCCATGGATCAGCTGGATATGCGGCCAGTGGAAGTCACAGGAGGCAGAGGGGTGATGAGGAGGGAGGGGGTGGGAAGAAAGGGGAGAGATTTGGCGGATTCCGGGGAAGGATCAAGAGAAGCCCGGCCAAGCAGACCCTGCCTCTGCCCTTAGGGGGGTCACACGCTCTCCTCTGCTTCATCTGGGTACATGGCGGGGGGGGGGGGGTAGAGCTATACAGTGAAAGGTGGGGAAACTGAGGCATCAAGTGGCCTGTTTTTCCGACTGTAAAATGCAGCAGGGACTCCCGATTGCCTGCCCAGATGTCCTGGGAGCTCTGCACGTTTGGTGAGAAAGCCCGTCTCAGGCCACAGTGCTGACCCGGAGTCGCACACACAGCACACAGTATGGGTAGGTGGGCAGGGTACAGCGTCCTTGCATTTCCAGCCACGGGCAGCAGAGGGCGCTGCCCCGCCGCCTGGGATCTTAGGATCCATACAAGGCAGACCTACCTCTGACCAGTCAGAGGCCTTTCTCCTGGAGCCAGGGCCAGCGCAGGGTGGGAGTGGTGGGCACGGGGAGCTAAGCGATGTGCCAGAGGTGCCGGGCTGGCCTACGAAGGGGTGAAGCTGGCTCGGCGCCGGCGTGATGGGCTCTGTGACCCCGACAGGCCGCTGGCCTTTTCCGGACCCGTTAGCTCATCCGTCCATGGGCGCAGAGAGGCAGGGCATGATGGAGCCCAGAGGGGAAGCGGGGCAGGGGACCGGCTCAGGAGGGCTGGGGACAAGCAGGGCTCAGGCCCCTTCCCGCCTCCCCACACGCAGCCCTGGAACGAAGGCTGAAAGAGTCAAACCATAAGCCGACCGAAACTCCAGGCGGGACACCTTGGGCTTGAGCCCTTGCCAGCTCCCTGGAGAGGATCTGCAGGCCCAGCTCGGCTGCCAACGTGGGGCACATCCAGCCCCAGCCCTCCTGAAAGCACAGGACGCAGCTCTCTCCAGGCAGGGTGTCCAGGTTTCAGGCCCCGCTAACCCCACCCCTGGCCTGGCTGACTGCTCACAGCAGTGAGGTGCCAGCACAATGACCAGGCCGCAGGGCTAGAAACCCCCGCCTGGGCTCCCGCACCAAGTCGCTGGGTGGCTGGGGCCCTCAGCCAGCTCCAGGTCCTCCTTCCCAAGGGCAGGGGGAGGAGGCCACCCCATCCCAACTCCCCATCTCCCCAAAGATACCTGACTTTAGAACCAACAAAAAGCAGAGTGGAGGCTCGTAGACTGAGCTGGAATGCCTGGGCAGGGCCTGGGGGTGCGTGTGTGCGGAGTCTGGGCAGGGCCTGGGCAGGGCCTGGGGGTGCGTGTGTGCGGAGTCTGGGCAGGGCCTGGGCAGGGCCTGGGGGGGCGTGCAGAGTCTGGGCGGCCTCCTTTGCCAGAGGCTGGGGGACAGGGACGTCCCTGGACCAAGTGGGGAACCTCTAGAGCAGCGGTTCTCAACCTGTGGGTCGCGACCCCTTTGGGGGTCGAACGATCCTTTCACAGGGGTCGCCTAAGACCATCGGAAAACACATATATCATTACATATTGTTTTTGTGATTCATCACTATGCTTTCATTATGCTCCATTTTGTAACCATGAAAATACATCCTGCAAATCAGATATTTACATGACGATTCATAACAGCAGCAAAATGACAGTGATGCAGTAGCAAAGAAAATAATGTTATGGTTGGGGGTCACCACAACATGAGGAGCTGTATGAAAGGGTCGCGGCATCAGGAAGGTTGAGAACCACTGGTCTAGAGGAAGTGCAAGAGCTTAAATGGACCAGATGATGAATCGAGCAGAAGGGTCTCACGTGATCAGTGTTGCTTATGGGCCCCAAACTGAGGATAGAATGAACTCCGTCCTCGGCTCTGGAGGGTCCCCCACCAGGAGAAATCCCGGATGCAATCCTGGGCCTGAGCCAAGGAACTTTTCTTCCCCCTTGGAGGTCATGCCCCAGCCCAGGCCCTGGGCATGCGCGGTCAGCCTCTGGCACAGGCGGTCACACAGGTGTGCCGGCCCGAGCTGCTGGCCGCCCATAACCCGGTCCCCACCTCTGGGGACCCCCTGGGGCAGGACTTCAGGACAGCCTCAGCGTGCCTTTGCCCAGCGGTTCCCCTGATGCGAATTCATCCTGATTAGAAAAGATTAAAGGCACGAGTGAAGGCATACTGCTGAGTGACAGAACCAAGCTGCAGAAAAAAAAAAAAAAAACATTCCGTGCAGCACCACGGATATAAGCAAAAACATCAGAAAACAAGAATCTAAAAAATCCCTACATAGAAAGTCATCGAATGACACCCTGCATTTTGTAAAGATCTACTGTGTAAAAGCACCGACGAAGGCCCCAGTTCTCACCAAATCCATAATAACGGACCCTGTCTTATTTGGTGGGAGGGGAGGTCTGGGTTGGCGGGGGGCGGGGAGAGTCAAGGAAGACTTTACTCTTCACCTGTAATGTTTACATTTTTGACAAGGAGATTATATAGTTTAAAACTGCATGTTAATGTACAATTTTAAACTATAGTGGGGCCTTGACTTACGAGTTTAATTCGTTCCGTGACGGAGCTCGTAACTCAAATTACTCGTATGTCAAATCAAAAAGTGAACGAGTGAGACACGTGATGCGGGGCTGATGTGGCGTTCACTGTGACGTTTGCTGCGCCAACTAGCGGTGGGGTATCTGAAGCTGGCTCGTAACCCGAATTTTAGCTCACAACTCAAAGCAAAAAATCGGCCGGGAGACGGCTCATATCTCGAAAAACTCGTTAGTCGGGACACTCACAAGTCAAGGCCCCACTGTATTTGTAAAATTGTAAGTATAAGGATATTCCTCTGTGGAAAACTGTAAGGCATCTCAGTATATACCAGAGAACTTGTTACTAAAGTGTTACCATCACACCATGGAGTACATGGCAGCCCTCCAAAATCTCGGTTTAGAAATACAGGTACTGCCCTAGCTAGTTTGGCTCAGTGGATAGGGTCACGGGTTTGATTCCGGTCAAGGGCACGTACCTCGGTTGCAGGCTCCTCCCCGGCCTGAGCTATAGTCGGGGCGCCTGCAGGAGGCAAACAATCGATGTTTCTCTCTGTCTTTCCCTCTCTCTTCCACTCTCTCTGAAAATCAATGAAAAAATATCCTCGGGTGAGGATTGAAAAAAAAGAAAGAAAGAATGTACAGATACAGAAAATGATCTTAATACATCAGTGAGAAAAACTGGTTACAAAACAATGTGCTCTTTAAATACCCAAAGGATCTAGAATAGGTATTTGTAAGGCAAACATTCATATCAGCATTAGTCACTGGTTATCAGCAATAACCAAATGGTGGAAACAACCCCAGTGTCCATTGACTGATGAATGGGTAAACACATGTGGTAGATCCCTGCAATGGAATAGTATTCAGCCATGAAAAGGAATGAAGTTTGGACACATGCTACAGCATGGATGACCCTTGAATACATTATGCTAAATGAAGTGAGCCAGACACCAAAAGACAAATACTGTATGATTCCACTTATAGGAAATACCTACAAAGTCAAATTCAGAAGCCCGATAGAGGTTACCAGAGGTTGGGGGGAGGTGGGTAAAGGAGAGTTGCTGTTTAATGGGGTACAGAGTCCTACTTGAGGTGACAAAAAAAATTTTAGAAATAGAAGTGGTGATGGTTGCACACATTGTGAGTGTAATTAATTTCACTAAATTGCACACTTAAAATGATTAAGATGGCAAATCTTAATGTGTGTATGTATATATGTATGTGTGTGTGTGTGTGTGTGTATATATGTATATATATATATATATATATCTACAATTTAAAAAATTATAAATGTGCCCTCGCCGGTTTGGCTCAGTGGATAGAGTGTTGGCCTATGGACTGAAGGGTTTAATTCCGGTCAGTGGCACATGCCTGGGTTGCAGGCTCGATTCCCAGTAGGGGGCATGCCGGAGGCAGCCAATCAATGATTCTCTCTCTCTCTCTCTCTCTCTCTCTCTCTCTCTCTCTCTCCCCCCCTTCCTCTCTGAAATCAATAAAAATATATTTTAAAAAATAAACAGGTGAATGTATTGTATGTGAATTGTATCTCTATTAAGTTCTTTTTTTAAATTAAACCTATCGGGGGGACACTGGTTATCCTATAGGTGTCAGGTGTGGATTTCTATGTTACAGGATCTGTATATTACACTGTGTGCCCAACACCTTTTTTTCTGATATAAAAAGTTATTTATAGCCGAAACCGGTTTGGCTCAGTGGATAGAGCGTCGGCCTGCGGACTGAAGGGTCCCAGGTTTGATTCCGGTCAAGGGCATGTGCCTGGGTTGCGGGCACATCCCCAGTGGGGGATGTGCAGGAGGCGGCTGGTCGATGTTTCTCTCTCATCGATGTTTCTGACTCTCTATCTCTCTCTCCCTTCCTCTCTGTAAAAAATCAATAAAATATATTAAAAAAAAATAAAAAGTTATTTATAAAAGTAAAATACCAGGGTATATATCCAGAAGAACACCCACAACACATAAAAAGCCCGACACGCTCTCTCTCATGCCTCCATGTATGTGCTCGTGTATTTGTGGGGTTGCCTAGAAAGGGTTGGGATGCAGAGAGATGGACCAACATGCCATCGTGGTTCCCTCTGGGTGGATGAAACTGGGGGCGTTTAAGATTCCCTTCTTTTTGATTGTCTGTACAGGGTATCATCTCGATATTCTTTTTTAAAATATATTTTTATTGATTTCAGAGAGGAAGGGAGAGGGATAGAAAGATAGAAACATCAATGATGAGAGAGAATCATTGATTGGCTGCCTCCTGCTTGCCCCCTACTGGGGATTGAGCCCGCAACTCAGGCATGTGCCCTTGACTGGAATCAAGCCTGGGACCCTTCAGTCCGCAGGCTGACGCTCTATCCACTGAGCCAAACCAGCTAGAGCTCATCTCAATTTTCTGTAACAGCATTCCTTGCTTTGGTAAAGTAAAGAAAAAAGGGAAGGAGGGGGAGGAGGGCAGAGAGAAACTTTGCAGAACCACCCCCCATGCTTGTTTGCATTCCAGCAAGAGTGGGCACCACTTATTCTCCCCTTCATCCCTCCCATGAGCTGCAGGACTTCGGACGGTCACTCCTCGCCAGCAGGGCGGCAGGCAGGATTTGTGGAGTGCCACGAGCTGAACACATGGTGCCAGCCCTAATCATCTCAGCAAAGAAACCCATTTTACAGATGATAAGACTGAGGCTCAAGGGGATTGAGCCCAGGCAGGCTGGCTCTAGGCTTAAGCTGCCGCTACCGGGCCCTGGCACACCAGCCTCCTCAGCTCAGCTTTCTTGTTGGGGGGAGAGCAGAGGGGTTCCCTCCATGCCCTGCCTGCTGGGTACCTGTGGCCCCCAGCCAGCTCCCCATCCCTGTGCTTCTCCAGCCAACAGAGGCCCCATCCTTCCCTCCTTCCACAGAATTTCTGTGGACTCATTGCCTCCCTGAGTCCAAACTCCTCACCCAACAGGAATTCCAGCTCCCGTCTGCTCATCCACACCCTCTCCACCCGTCCCCATCCCTGTCCTGTGGGGTCCCAGCCCGCTTGGCGTTGCCCTGGGCCTTCCACTCCCAGACTTGGGCTCACACCTTTCTCCGCTGCCTGGAATGTCCCACCTCTGCTTGGAGGAAACCCCACCATTTCAGGCCCCTCCTTTCCTTCCGCAACCCGCCCCGCTGACTAGCCAGGGAGCAGGTCTGTCGCCCGCGGGCTCCCAGCACACCAGGCCACCGCAGACCCAGAGCCCACTGGCTCCTCTTTCTCCTCGGGCTCGAGCTCCCAGCGGGCAGCGACTGGTCCCCGCTGGAGCCTGGGCCCCGGGCCGGGGGGTTTCCCGGTGGTGTGGTGCGCGGCCCTTGTGGGGTCAGATCCTGGCTCTGGGGACCTCAGGCAGAGGATGGGCCTCTCTGGGCCTGGTTCCCACCCGAGCAAGGGGAGAACAGCGGGCCGAGGTCCTGGGTTTGCGCCCTGAATGGCTGTGCAGGCAGCGCTGGGCACTGAGGTTACAGACGGCCCAGGAAGACCGGGGCAGCGAGCTCCAGTTCCGGCAGCTGCTCTGTGACCTCGTCCTGGTGGCTGTCAGTCTCTGGGCCTCCCGGTGACGCTGATGGTGCTCTGCCTGGCACGGCCGTTTCATTGGGCTCCCCTGGCTGTGCCCAGAGTCACGACCAGCACCTGGGCCGGGGAGAAACAGTATCTGGGCAGGCAGACTCAGGGTGTCCGCCCTCACCATCTGGGGACATAGAATCTGCGTTTCCCTGGGGCCCCCCAGAGTGGGGACCTGCAGCTCCCCCCCACACACCCCAGAAGTGCGCTCCAGGAAATCCAAAGGGGCCTGCTGCCGGCTGTTTTGGAGGCCCCTGCACACCCTCGTTCCCAAGGTGACACCTCGTGCCCTGAGGGAGGCAGCCTTGTGTCAACAGGCAGAGCGGAGGTGTGAAGGCAGCCAGTGGCCAAGGGGGCGGCTGGGCTGGCCCGCACTGCTGGCTGGTAATGAGAATACCACATGGCCCCCGCAGCCCCACACGCTGGCCTCCCGCCTTCCCTCCCCTGTTCCCACAGCCGGTCCACCCCGAGGGCCTGAGGGGAAAGACGACCTACGGGGCGGGGGCCAGGCCGTAACCTGCCCCCAGCCTTGGACCTGCCCCCGGGGGCCCTGGATGCCCGCCCGGGAGAAAGCAGGTGCAGAACAAACGGGGAGGCCTGCGCTGAGCCACCCAGAGCAGGCCTGGCGCAGCCCCTGCCCCCCCACACCCCAACAGCCCTTCTCATCTGACTGCGGGTCGGGGGCGAAGTCCTGGGGAGTCCACAGGGGATGATGGGACCGAGGCGTCAGTGTCTTCACCTACATAAGAGGTGCACTGAGCTGGGCACTGCCGGCCTCACGGCGCCCAGCCGACTGCAGCCACACAGACAAGCTCAGCCAAAGCTGGGGGTGGCTGTGGTTCCAGCCCCAGAGCAGGCCCGGCTGAGCCAGAGCTTGGGGCTCCGAGGAGAGCAGGCCTGGGGGTGTTCCCAGCGCCAGGGCACCTGTGGGGCCCCTGAAGCGCCCTGTGGCTCCCTCACCGAGACGGCCCAGAGCCCAAGGCAGCATCCCCCCTCCTCTCCTGCTTCTGGCCTTCAGCTCTAAAAGGACCTCAGGCCTGACGGTGTGGCTCAGTGGCTGAGCGTCGACCTATGAACCAGGCGGTCATGGTTCAATTCCCGGTCAGGGCACGTGCCCGGGTTGCGGGCTCGATCCCCAGTGTAGGACGTGCTAGAGGATCCATGATTCTCTCTCATCATGGATGTTTCTCTCTCTCTCTCTTCCTCTCTGAAATCAATAAAAATATAAAAAAATAAAAAGGATCTCAGGGTTGTCAGGTCCAACTCTCTGCTGGTGGAGCCTGTCAGGTGGGCAGAGGCAGGACCAGCCTCCCACTGCACTGGGCCTACTGAGCAGGCGTCTGGCCTCTCCTTGGTCACCTCCAGGGATGGGCCATTCACTCCCAGACAGTCCCTCTGACCTCAGAGAGTTCTTCACTCTCTCGGGAGTATTCCCCTCCAGCCGCCTGGAGACATCCCATCGCCTACTTCCCATCGCCTACTTTTTTCCTTTATGGACAAAGCACCGAGGCCTTTAGCTATTTCTCTAGCGACCTGGCTCCAAGCCCCCTCGCCAGCCGCCCTCCCCTGCGTTTGTCCTCGTCCCTCAGGAGCTGTGGCCCCCAGGCTGAGACCAGCCTCCGTGGTGGAAGACCTTGCTGGTCCTGATCGGGAAGGGGATCACATCTGCTTCTCGTGGCCTCGAAGCCTGGAAGGCAATGGCTTCCGTGCCCTTTCCGAACGTGCAGCTGGTGACACGGTGCCCCCTGGCCCTGGGCTTAGAGGGGGGCACACAGGGCTCCGTGGATGCCACCGAGTTATTTCTGATGCTGCTTCCAGCCTGTCGGGATATCCTAGATCCTGGCTGTTTGTTACCCAGTTCACGCCCTGGGTTTGGCTCTTACCCTACATGAGGTCCGTTCGTATCTTCATGCAAGACCATAGGCTGCCCCGGCCAAGACTGGGAACAGAGCTGGCGGCACATCACGAGAGACCTTCCTCCAGGGAAACGTCGGCCCATTCATCTGTGGGGACAACGAAACTGTGATGAATCCACTAAACTGTCATCCAGCTCACATGGCCCCCATGTTCAGGAGGGGACCCTGGGAGCGTCTCCATCATGCGGACAGGAATGGTGTCTGGCTGCTCATTGCACGCACCCAGAATGACAACGACCTGAACAAGACGGTGGGGCCCGGCCGGCGTGGCTCAGTGGTTGAGCGTCGACCTATGAACCAGGAGGTCACGGTTGGATTCCTGGTCAGGGCACAGGCCCGGGTTGCGGGCTCGATCCCCAGTGCGGGGCGTGCAGGAGGCAGCTGATCAGTGATTCTCTCTCATCATGGATGTTTCTATTGCTCTCTCCCTCCCTCTCTGAAATCAATGAAAAAACAACAACAAAAAGCAAGATGGTGATTCATTTTCTCGCACATTGAAGAAACTCGTGGGCAGACAGTCGGGGGCTAGCGTGGCACTTCCGTGTCGTCACGGATGCCTCGGGCTTCTTTCCGCTCCACCACCCTCAGTGCGTGGCTTCCGTCCTTGAGGTTGCCTCCCGGTCACAACATGGTTGCTGGAGCTCCAGCCATCACACCTATTTTCCAGAAAATGCAAGTGGTTAGAGACACAGGAGGATACCTCCCTGCTTAAAGCGCTTTCCTCAAAGCCCCATTCAATACTTCCACCAACATTTCATTGGCCATTCCATCTGCAAGGGAGGCTGGGAACTGTAGGGGCTTTTTTTTTTTTTTTTAATTTATTTTTATTGATTTCAGAGAGAATGGGAGAGGGGAGAGACAGAAACATCAATGATGAGGAGAATCATCGATCGGCTGCCTCCTGCACGCCCCACACTGGGGATGGAGCCTGCAACCTGGGCCTGTGCCCTGACTGGGAATTGAATCTCGACCTTCTGGTTCATAGGTCGATGCTCAACCACTGAGCCACTGTGGCCGGGGGGACTGTAGGCTTTTAGCTGGGCATGTAACCATCCACAATACAGACTCCTGTTATTAAGGAAGAGAGAAGAGTAGAGGCTGACCACATGCTGTGTGGACAAGTCCAAGTCCCTGCCACACTTGTCAACATTCTACTGGCCCTGTTTCGTAGATCTAAGCACCGTCTATCTCTTCAGCTGGCAAAGGCTGGAGCTGAGACTCCAAAACCCAGGTCTGTCTGATTCCTCAGCCCAGCCCCCTAACCATTAGGCTACACTCCCTCCCTGTGCGAAACGGAGGCCCAGTGGGAGGATGCAGTTGGTCTCCCCGTGGTGAGTGGGGCTGTGCCCCTGGGCCGCAGAGCCTGGATCCCAGGCCCAGTGAAGAGCCACAGGCCACAGCAAGCCAGGCCCCAGGCCCCACTTTCCAGAATTTGTGCCCTGATATCCCTCAGTCAGTCTAAGGCCCAGGCTCTGCAGCGAGCACAGACCAAGAGGAAAAAGAACGCAGGGCTGGGTGCTGGGTGGACTCCCATCATGCACCCAATCCTTTCCCAGGAAATCCCTCTGGATCAGCTCCAATGGGTGAGGTGAGGGTGGGATGGGAGAGGGAAGGAATAATTCTGGGTGTTTATTTTTTAAATATATTTTTATTGATTTCAGAGAGGAAGAGAGCAGGATAGAGAGAGAGACAGAAATATCAATGATGAGAGAATCATGGATCGCTGCCTCCTGCACACCCCACATTGGCGATCAAGCCCGCAACCCGGGCATGTACCCTGACTGGGAATCGAATTGTGACCTCCTGGTTCATAGGTCGATGCTCAACCACTGAGCCACGCTGGGTGTTTAGAACCTTCCTGAAGGTCACAAGGGTACTGTACCACTCCAAATCTAGCCAACTGTGCACATGGCAGCACTGTTGGGCCAAAACTGAAAACATTCTGAAGTTCTGTCAATAAGAAACCGACTAGCCTGGCTGGCTTGGCTCAGAGGATGAGCATCAACCTAAGAACAAGGTCACTGTTTGATTCCCGGTCAAGGGCACATGCCCGGGTTGCAGGCTCGATCCCTAATGTGGGGCGTGCAGGAGGCAGCCGATCCATGATTCTCTCTCATCATTGATGTTTCTATCTCTCTCTCCCTTCCTCTCTGAAATCAATAAAAAATATTTTCAAAAAGAAAGTGACTATGGTGTAAGCAGGCTGTGGAGTATTATACAGCAGTTAAAAAGGGTGAGTTGGAAAGCTCCAGATCAACAGCACATGAATCTGAAACTTCAGAATCCAGATCCAGAAATATACGTGAAACCTGATGAATTTCGTTTACAACTGTCAATTTCATGCATATAAATTCCTTGCTAGTACAATCTGTCCAAGCTTTACAGTCCTGTGTAGCTTTGGATGAATGAATGATTATTTACTTACATTTGCCATTATTTCAACCTCAAAAGTGTAGGACGCCCTGGCCGGGTGGCTCAGTTGGTTGGAGCATCGTCCTGTACACCAAAAGGTTTCGGGTTCAATTCCCAGTCAGGACACATACCCGGGTTTTGGGTTCGATTCGCAGTCGTGGATGTGGGAGGGAACTGATTGCTATTTCTCTTTCAATCTCTCTCCCTTCTTCTCTCCGTAAAAATCAATAAAAACATATCCTCGGGTGAAGATTAAAAAAACAAAAGCAAAACAGAAGTGTTGGACTGAATGTTTTCTAAGTCCACTCTGCCCTCAGGAAAAAGTACTTTGGTATTTTTTTAACCTGGGTTGAAACCCTTTTAAGTCATGAAATGTTGCGTAACTAACTGCTTCTTTCCAAAGAAAGCCTGTTTAAAATCAGGCGTGGTTAACGGATTCCATGTTCTTTTTGTGTTATGGATAAAGTTTCCTGTCCTCATCCATAGCAGCTACAATAAACCACACACCAGCTGCCCTGATCTGTTACTCCAGGCCAGTTATTACTTCATCATGTTACAGTGCTAACATGAGCATCTTTTCTCCAACATACTTTAAAATAAGTTCTGAGGAGGTCCAACCAGTGTGGCTCAGTGGGTGAGGGTTGACCTATGAACCAGGGGGTCACGGTTCGATTCCGGTCAGGGCACATGCCCCGGTTGTGGGCTCCATCCCCACAGTGGGGTGTGCAGGAGGCAGCCGATCAATGATTCTCTTTTATCATTTTTTAAAATTTTTTATTAGTTAAGGTATTACAAATGTGTCCTCATCCCCCCCCCATTTCTCTTTTATCATTGATGTTTCTTTCTTTTTTAAAAAAAAAATATATTTTTATTGATTTCAGAGAGGAAGGGAGAGGGAGAGAGAGAGAGAAACATCAATGATGAGAGAGAATCATGGACCAGCTGCCTCCCGCATGCCCCACACTGGGGATCAAGCCCACAACCCAGGCATGTGCCCTTGGCCGGAATCGAACCTGGGACCCGTCAGTGCGCAGGCTGACGCTCTATCCACTGAGCCAAACCGGCCAGGGCTATCATTGATGTTTCTATCTCTCTTTCCCTCTCCCTTCCTCTCTGAAATCAATAAAAAAATATATATTTTTTAAAAATATCTTCTATGATGGAAATGGATGAACACTGAAATCAACTATGACCAACTCGAGTGAGCTCCATATGTCCTCACGTGGAATGCTCTAATATACGTTGCCGAATGAAAAAAGAACAAGGTATAGGCTGGCATGTGCAACGGGCCATGTTACTGACTTTATTCTCTGTGTGACTTCTAAGGACATATGTTGACTGATGTGAATGCATGGACCAGGTGTGGAAGGACACCTGACGACCCTTTACCAATAGCTGTGACCATTCGGGGGAAGGGGGGGTTACAGGGGCTCCAGCTCTATCTCTTGTTTCCATTTCTTACAAAGAGAATGTATTTATTGTGTAATTTGTGTAACTAAGAGTTAATTTTTTAAAAGCAGCCACAAAATACTAGAACGCCATTTACTTTTTTCCTTTTAAAATATGTTTTTATTGATTTCAGAGAAGAAGGGAAAGATAGAAACATCAATGATGAGAAAGAATCATTGATTGGCTGCCTCCTGCACGCCCCCCTACTGGGGATCGAGCCCACAACCCAGGCGTGTGCCCTTGACAGGAAATGAACCCGGGACCCTTCAGTCCACAGGCCGACGCTCTATCCCAGTGATGGCGAACCTTTTGAGCTCGGCGTGCCAGCATTTTGAAAAACCCTAACTTAACTCTGGTGCCGTGTCACATCTAGAAATTTTTTGATCTTTGCAACCATAGTAAAACAAAAGACTTATATTTTTGATATTTATTTTATATATTTAAATGCCATTTAACAAAGCCCTAGCTGGTTTGGTTCAATGGATAGAGCGTAGTAGGCCTGCAGACTGAGAGGTCCCAGGTTCGATTCCTGCCAAGGGCACATGCCTGGGTTGCGGGCTCGATCCCCAGTAGGGGGCGTGCAGGAGGCAGCCGATCAATGATTCTCTCTCATCATTGATGTTTCTATCTTTCTATCCCTCTCCCTTCCTCTCTGAAATCAATAAAATAAATTTTTAAAAAAATGCCATTTTAACAAAGAAAAATCAACCAAAAAAATGAGTTTGCTCCCTAACCGGTTTGGCTCAGTGGATAGAGCATCGGCCTGCGGACTCAAGGGTCCCAGGTTCGATTCCGGTCAAGGGCATGTACCTTGGTTGCGGGCACATCCCCAGTAGGGAGTGTGCAGGAGGCAGCTGATCGATGTTTCTCTCTCATCGATGTTTCTAACTCTCTATCCCTCTCCCTTCCTCTCTGTAAAAAATCAATAAAAATATATTTTAAAAAAATGAGTTCGCGTGTCACCTCTGACGCGCGTGCCATAGGTTCGCCATCGCTGCTCTATCCACTGAGAGAAACTGGCTAGTGTAAGCCATTTACTTCGTCGGGCTGCTACGGGTTAACCTACTCCTGACTCCCCGGGAGCACCTAGGAAATCCCACTGCCGGGCCTGTGCTCATGCTGTTCCCACACCCAGGATGCCCCCGTCTGCCTCTCTCCCCGCCCTAGCAGCCAGGCAGGGGTCAAGGCCCAGCTGTGACCCCTCCACCGCTGTGACCAGAGTGCTAGTCTCTGGCCCTCACGAGGCCCTTAGCCTCCTAGGCAGCCCTTTTTCAAAAAGATCACCGAAGACGCCAAGCAGGCGTGGCTCAGTGGTGGAACATCAACCTGTGAACCAGGAGGTCACGGTTCGATTCCTGGTCAGGGCACATGTCTGGGTTGCGGTCTCCATCCCCAGTGTGGGGCGTGCAAGAGGCAGATGATCAATGACTCTCTCTCATCATTGATGTTTCTATCCCTCTCTCCCTTCCTCTCAGAAATCAATAAAAGTATATATTTTTAAAAAATCACAAAGGACATTGACACCTCCTTTAAACTGTAATTACTGCTGAGGGGTGAGAGGTTTTCCTATATAAACTTTACCGTGTTCCAGTTTATATAATGAGACTGTAACAGTGCTGTGAGTAGATAGATAATTATTATTCCTGTTTTATAGAGCAGAAGGCTCAGACATGTTAAGGGCATACAGCTAGGTAGTGGTGGGCCTACTAATTATATAACAGCCTCTCCCACAAAACTAAAATCTCATGAGGGGCCTTAGCTAGTATGGCTCAGTGGACAGAGCATCAGCCTGAGGACTGAAGGGTGCTGGGTTCAATTCTGGTCAAGGGCACATGCCAGGGCTACGGCTTGATCCCCCAATGGGGGGCGTGCAGGAGGCAGCTGAGCAATGATTCCCTCATCATTGATGTTTATATCTCTCTCTCCCTCTCTGAAATCAATAAAAATATATTTTAAAAAAATAAACTCTCGCCGTAACCGGTTTAGCTCAGTGGATAGAGCGTCGGCCTGCGGACTGAAGGGTCCCAGGTTCGATTCCGGTCAAGGGCATGTATCTGGGTTGCGGGCACATCCCCAGTAGGAGGTCTGCAGGAGGCAGCTGATCGATGTTTCTCTCTCATCGATGTTTCTAACTCTCTATCCCTCTCCCTTCCTCTCTGTAAAAAATCAATAAAATAGATTTAAACATAAATAAATAAACTCTCATGTGGGCAGAGAACACTCCCAGCTCGTTCGCCCTGGCATGCCTGACCTTTACCAGCTGCTAAATAAATAGGAATTAAGTGAATAATGCCCACGAGTGTTTTTAAATGTAAGCACCTTCTTTATAAAACGATAGCACCGAACGCTTAGCCCCGGTGCCAAGTGCACGCTGAGTGGTTCTGTGGATGGTTCCACTTCGTCCGGGCAACCATCCGGGCTGGGATGTGTTATTGCTGAGAATGAGGAAACTTGAGCCTCAGGGGAGTCCAAAGTCACACAGCAAATAGAGAGGGTCTGACTGGCCCTAACCGTGGACTGAAGGGTCCCAGGTTCGATTCTGGCCAAGGGCATGTACCTTGGTTGTGGGCACATCCCCAGTAGGGGGCGTGCAGGAGGCGGCTGATCGATGTTTCTCTCTCATCGATGTTTCTGACTCTCTATCCCTCTCCCTTCCTCTCTGTAAAAAATCAATAAAAAATATTTCTTAAAAATAAAATAAAATAAAGAGGGTCTGACTGGGCAGGCCTGGGAGGCCCACTGCACCCCATTCATTCTCCTTCTCCAGGCTCCTGTTGCTTTTCTTTTCTTTTTTCAAAATCGATTTCAAAGAGGAAGGGAGAAGGAGAGCTAGTAACATCAATGATGAGAGAGAATCATGGATCGGCTGCCTCCTGCACGCCCCCCACCAGGGACCGAGCCCACAACACGGGCCAGTGCCCTTGACCAGGAATCGAACCCGGGACCTTTCAGTCCCCAGACCGACGCTCTATCCACTGAGCCAAACTGGCTAGGGCTCCTCTGTGGTTTTTCTGGAACAGAAAGGAGCTGCGGGCAGCGAGAGGCCTTTCTCAGTGTCGCTCAGCAAATCTGCAAGTGCAGGCTCCAGAGAACCCGGGAAGGGGTCCCCCTGCACGCCCCCCCCCCCCCCCCGCCTCATCGCTGCTGGCAGGTCGGTCCCTCGAGGCTGGTCCCGGGCACCCTTGCAGGCACCGGGTGTAAGTTCCTGGGCACAGCGCGCTCCCCACCCCCCGGGGCTGGTGGGGAGAGAGGCGCAGGGGTCCCTGGGTCCCTGGGTCCCTGGAGAGGCAGCTTGGGCGCCGGGAGACAGAGGCGATGGCACTGCCCACCGCTGCCGGGCTCCTGGGCACTCAGCCTGTGCAGTGCAGTGGACGGGACGGGACGGGGCGGGACGGGGAGGAGTGGGTGGGAGCGCGGCGAGAAGCTTAGCAGCTCTATCCAGATGCGAATTGTCCCCCCCACACTTCCCGGGCGGCAGGGGCCTCCATTAGAGCCCCCCGAGGAGTCAGAATCCACACCTCCGCAAATGGGCCCGCTTTCCCAGGGCCCCCCTGCCCAGACCTTCCCCGGGCTCTGTGGGTTTTGACACCTCTCTGCAACCTGGCGGGAGGCCACCTCGCACCTCTGGTCCGGATAAAAAGCTCGGGGTCCGGAGGTGGCCGGCCCAGCCTCGCGGAGCCCGCGGCCTGGCCATGGCCCAGTCCCCGCCTCTGCAAACCCTCGACCCCTGGATCTTACCCCAGGGCTGGGGTTGGGCCGGGCACCCGGACTCCACGTCCCCGGCCTCCTCCTCGGACTCGTCGGGCTCGTGCCCCTGTGACGGCGCCCGCGGCCCCTCGCAGCCCACGCCCCCCGCCCGCGGCGCCCGGACCGCACCAGCCGCCCCGACGGCGCCCGGACGCGCGCGCCCCGCCCCGGCCGGCGGGCAGCGGCAGAGCGCCAGCGAGCGCGAGAAGCTGCGCATGCGCACGCTCGCCCGCGCGCTGCACGAGCTGCGCCGCTTCCTGCCGCCGTCCGTGGCGCCCGCCGGCCAGAGCCTGACCAAGATCGAGACGCTGCGCCTGGCCATCCGCTACATCGGCCACCTGTCGGCCGTGCTGGGCCTCAGCGAGGACGGCCTGCGGCGCCGGCGCCCGCGACGCTGCGACGAGACGCCCCCTCGGGGCTGCCCGCTCTGCCCCGACGGCGGCTCCGCGCAGGCGCAGACGCCGACGCAGGCGCGCGGCCAGATCTTGGGCTCCGCTGCCCCTGTGGCGGGGTCTTGGGGGTCCCCGCCTGCCTGTGTAGGAGTCCCAGCAGCGCCCGAATGCTTGGGAAGCAGGGTCCCCGACGTGGGTCCTTGGGTCTCACCCCCTTACTGTTCCGGGACGCAGTCGCTTCCGCAAGTGTCCCCACGTAGGGCCCCCGATGCGGCCCTTTGGACGCCGCCCGAAGCCGGTTCCGGAACTCAGACACCCGGAGTGCCCGGGACCCCCGCCGCGACCTGGGCGACGCCCCACGCCGCCCCGGAGCCCGCTGCAGCGTACCAGGTACCGTGCCCAGGCTGCAGTTGGAAATGGACGGGGTGGGTAGGCTCTAGTCTGCAGTAGATTCTATACTTTTAAGATCCCGATTATCCAATCCCACCCTGGTTAGGGGTGGAGAGAAGCTGCAGGGGAGATGGAGAGGGCGCTGACCCCTTGGGGAAAGAGGTGGGGCCCTCGCAGTTAAGGCCACCAACACCTAGAAGTCCTCACTCAGACTTGCTCCTTCCGCCCTGGCCTCTGGAGGCGGCAGGAGCCATGTACCAAGGTGCTCCATTCAGGGCTGGGAGTACGGAGGGAAGCCCGGGCAGCTCCAGGATTAGGGGCTTCCTGACCGATGGTGACCTTTATGTTTCCTTCCAGCTTCATTCATTCATGAGGCCCATGAATCATGGTCCATAAAATAGCATATTCATAACCAAAATGTATTACTGTGCATGAATTGACTCATTCTGCCCTGCATCAGCCCTATGAAGTAGGTGTCGTCACCATCCCAATTTACAGAGGGGAAAACTGAGACTAGAAGAGGTTATCTTTGTTATCTGGTGAATAGCAGAGCTGGGATTCGAACCCTGGCAGTGTACCTGCAGAGCGGACACCCTTAACCACTTTGCTTCACTGCATCCAGGATGCCAGGGCTGTCCCGGAGCTGCCTGCCACACTCTGAGGAGCATCCAGGTTCGAGATCTCAGGGCATCAGGCAGGAGCCCACTAACCAGCTGCTCTTGTCTCTCTTGCAGGGTATCTGTGTGTCTCCAGAGTCCTATCTGCTGCCAGAAACCCCACCCCTCCTGCCAGGCCCAGCATGCCAGAGACTGCAGCCTCAGACCCAATGGGGATACTGGAGCCACAGTGCAGAGGGGCTCCCCAGCTCAGAGCACCAGGGACCAGGCCCCACCTTCCATTTCAGTGATGAAAGCCCTCTCCAGAGCTCAGGCCTGCAGCTCAGTGGCTGCCCTGAACTTTGGCCAGAAGACCTGGAGGGGGGCCACCTGAGCATCTTCTACTGATGGCCCTGCCTGTCCCCTGTTCAGCTAGGAATCAGGCCTGTAGTGTGGGCGCCCTCATTGGCGAGGTCAGCGGTTTTCAGACTTTCCTTTAGCCCAGGATCCCTTTTCCAAGTGATGCCTTTCGTGGAAGCAGTGTTTGGTGGCCTCCCTGGCTGGCGTGGGGGCTGGGGCAGTGCCCTCTGCTCCTAGGCACCCCCCAAAATGACTAGTGCCCTGAAGAGCACAGCCCGAGCTGCAGAAACACCCCAGGGCTGGGGTTGGGCCGGGCACCCGTGGCCCCTCGCAGCCCACACCCCCTACCCACGGGGACTGCTTGACCTCCAAGGCAGGGCTGGGACTGACGGGGGGTGGATTGGGGGAGTGGGGTGGGCTGAGGGCAGACCCTTATATACTTTGTGTTTGAAGAAACAACACAGCGCCTGCCGGTTTGGCTCCATGCATAGAGCGTCGGCCTGTGGACCAAAGGGTCCCGGGTTCGATTCCAGTCAAGGGCACAGACCTCGGTTTCAGGCTCCTCTCTGGCCCTGGTCAGTGCGCATGCAGGAGGCAACCAATCTATATCTTTCTCTCACATCAACATTTCTCTCTCTCTAAAAAAAAAAAGTCAATGGAAAAAATATCCTCGGGTGAGGATTAAAATGTAAATAAATTTTTTTAAAAGTTGCTTTGTTCTTTGTTTATCGACTTGACTTTTTATGGCCTCTGGGAAAGGGGAAATGTTCCCATCCTGTGGGGAACAAGTCCTGCCCGACCAGCGCTGATGTGGGCCCTCCTCACGTTTGCCGATTATCCAGTCTTGCCGATCTGACCGTGTTTATTGCGCAAGGTCTCTACCTGGCCTGCTGTGCAAGGTGGCAGAGCGGGTTGCCTCGTAGACCTGTTCACCTGCACCAGCCCGGTGCCCCTTTCCATTTTCCTGGGGGACATGCCTGCTGACAATTACATGAAATTGTTTTCAAAGGATGCCTGTGAGAGGCCCCCAGGGACTCGGCTGGTGCATTAGTGGGCTCAGGCTGCCCTGACAATACCACAGATGGAGTAGCTAAACAACCAAAATTTGTTTTCTCGCAGTTATGGAGGCTAGAAGTCCAAGATCAACATGTCAGCAGGTTTGGTTTGAGGCCTCCCTCCTTGGCTTGCATACGGCCACCTTTTCCTCACTGTGTCCTCACATGGTCACCCCTTGGTCTATGTGTCTATCTTAATCTCTTCCTCTAAGGTCACCAGTCCTAGGGGATTAGGGCCCACTCATCTGACCTCATCTGACCTTAATTACCTCTTTCCGGGCTCTCTGAACCCCAAGCTGGGTGTGGATGCCAAGGCCCTGACTCCCCACCCACTGCTCTCTCCTTCCCAAGAAAACCCAAGGTCTTGGCTCCAGCCTCAGGGCATCTGCCCGTCTCCTTCCTTTGGCTCCCACCCATCCGGGGTTCATCCTAAAGGGACAGAGAGAAGTATCCCTGGCCCAGTCACCCATGACTATGCCTCCCTCCCCCCAGCTCGGAAGCCCTGCCAGGGCTGGCATAGAGCCCAAGAGTCCTGGCCTTTAGCAGCAGCAGCCAGAGCAGCGTGTCTTCTAGAACTTGGCAGCTCTGCTTTCCCAGGCTCTCTCAAGAGGTGTCCCTCTAGGACAGCGGTTCTCAACCTGTGGGTCGCGACCCCTTTGGCGGTCGAACAACCCTTTCACAGGGGTCACCTAAGACCATCCTGCATATCAGATATTTACATGACAATTCATAACAGTAGCAACATGACAGTTATGAAGTAGCCACGAAAATAATTTTATGGTTGGGTCACAACATGAGCAACTGTATTTAAAGGGCCAGAAGGTTGAGAACCACTGCTCTAGGAGGTGCCAAAGTAGAGGCAAGAGGCTGCCACCACCCCGGCTGGAGTTGCCTGAGAGACATCCTAGATCAGTGATGGCGAACCTATGACATGCGTGTCAGAGGTGACACGCGAACTCATTTTTTGGGTTGATTTTTCTTTGTTAAATAGCATTTAAATATATAAAATAAATATCAAAAATATAAATCTTTGTTTTACTATGGTTGCAAATATCAAAAAATTTCTATCTGTGACACGGCACCAGAGTTAAGTTAGGGTTTTTCAAAAAGGCTGGCACGCCGAGCTCAAAAGGTTCACCATTGCTGCCCTAGATGCTGCTGGAGTCGGGGAGCAGGGCCCAGGGGGATGGGGCTAATCCCACCCCTGTCCTCACCCTCTGGGAGGGAAGCTCTTGGGAATAGCAGCCCCTGACCCCATCCGTCCGGTCCGTGGCTCCATCCCAGGCCGGCTGCTCTTGGCTGCACCTCTGCTAAGTGAGGGCAGGGGAGGAGAGGTGCCGACTGGGGTGGCCTACCCGCACCTTCCTGGGGATCCCAGTCAGCATCTGTGCGGCTGGGCACTGGCTGAGTGCCTCATCTAGGCCTTTTTATTTTTTTTTAATATATTTTATTGATTTTTTACAGAGATGAAGGGAGAGGGATAGAGAGTTAGAAACATCGATGAGAGAGAGAAACATCGATCAGCCGCCTCCTGCACACTCCCCACTGGGGATGTGCCCGCAACCAAGGTACATGCCCTTGACCGGAATCGAACCTGGGACCCTTGAGTCCGCAGGCCGACGCTCTATCCGCTGAGCCACACCGGCCAGGGCATCATCTAGGCCTTTCAGTGGCCCCACAGTGTAAGAGAAGGACATGCCTCCGGGATGGTGGAGAGGCCGGAGGGGACACTGTACCCCGGCTGCTTCCTGCGGACCCTCAGATCCTGCCTTCCCCCGGGGCCTCGAGCCCTAGACCGACAGGGAGTGAGCGGTCTGGGTGCTAGTGGGCTCCCGCTCTGTGTGTGACCTTGAACGAGGTTCTGCAGGCAGGTCTCGCTCTGTCCTTGCTGCAGCCTGGGAACTGGTTTCCTCCAGCCGCACAGGGCCTTGTGAATGCCAGCGAAGTGAGTTGTCAGGTGGCCCTGGCCGAGCATGTGGGGTGTGGCTGGCACAGGCCCTGCCTCAACGCCACTCACGCAGGGGCAGGGGAGCCAGTCTCGGGCCTCCTTCCAGCCCCACTGAGCTGTGACTTTCTCCCTGAGCCTTTTCCCTTATCGGCAAATCCTAGATAAAGACTGTGCTTATCTCCTCCTGGGACTGGTGGGAACGAAATGAGATAATGCGCATAAGTGCTGAGCCCAGTGCCAGGCACAGAGACTAGGATCCTTGCTGACTCTTCTCCCTGGAGGCCATCTCTCCCCCAGGGACACGAGGTGGCGGGGCTGAGCCCTCCCCCAATGGGGACCCCCTCCAGGGGCCCTGAGCTCTGGTCCCTGAAGGTCAAGTGCCAGCCGCTGCTGCTGGGCGCTGGCGACAGGAAGGGCTGGCCCAGAGGGGACCTGGTTAGTGGAGGGACCCCACCCCACCCCGGCTGGCCCCGCCCCACCCTTTGATGTGCGGGCACCAGTGGAGCGCAGGGGAGCCAGTGAGGGGAGAGGGCCTTGAACCCAGAGACACGTCTAGGACCATAACAGCCACTTCCTCTTACCTGTCAGCCCAGTGGTCAGTACGCGGACTCCTTCCATCCACACACTGACCCTAGGGTCAGTCTTCTTCTTTGCACAGATGACGAAACCCAAGTCCCGGGTTCTGGTCACTTGTCCAGGACACAGGGGCTGACATATCTGAAACCAGGCCTCTGGACTCCCAGGCCCCAGCAGCTGGAGCCCTGCAGGCCTTCAGTCTGTGACGCCCTCTCTGCCTCCCACCCGCCCCGCATGCGCAGCTGGGCCTTGTGGGGCTGAGGCCCAGGCGAGCTTCCCACCACCTAGCTCAGGGGTCCCCAACCTTCTTTGGCCACACCCCACCTAAGCATCTCTACCATCCTGATGCCTCCCATCCTGTGACATAGAATTCTTTTTTTTTTTTTTAATATATATATATACTTTTTAAAATATATTTTATTGACTTTTTACAGAAAGGAAGGGAGAGAGATAGAGAGTTAGAAACATCGATGAGAGAGAAACATCGATCAGCTGCCCCCTGCACATCTCCTACTGGGGATGTGCCCGCAACCCAGGTACATGCCCTTGACCGGAATCGAACCTGGGACCTTTTAGTCCGCAGGCCGACGCTCTATCCACTGAGCCAAACCGGTTTCGGCTTTTTAATATATTTTTATTGATTTCAGAGAGGAAGGAAGAGGGAGATAGAAACATCCATGATGAGAGAGATGAGAATCATGGATCGGCTGCCTCCTGCAAGTCCTCCACTGGGGATTGAGCCCACAACCCGGGACATAGAATTCTTATTATTCAAAAAGTGAGCTCCTATTCACGTGGAGGAAGCCTCAAAGGCCATGAACTTGGTCTAAACAAGCTCCCTAAGGACCTGGCATCCATGAGAGAAAAATAAAAGAACGAAAGGACAGTGGACAGTGGAAGCACTGAGGAAGAAATCACTAAGAAACGGTTAAAAGAAAATAATAGCAATATGAAGTGATATGAAGAAATAGCAAATAAAGTTTCAAAACATAGAATAGAGCCCTAGCCGGTTTTGCTCAGTGGATAGAGCATCGGCCTGCAAACTGAAAGGTCCCAGGTTCGATTCCGGTCAAGGGCACGTGCCTGGCTTGTGGGCTCAATCCCCAGTGAGAGACTTGCAGGAGGCAGCTGACCCATGATTCTCTCTCATCATGGATGTTTCTGTCTCTCTCTCCCACTTCCTTACTCTCAGAAATCAATAAAAAAAATTATATTAAAAAAGAACAGAGAGAACTGAATTGCATAAATATACCACAATATACATTTATAGACTGTTTATGAGGCCCTAGAACCATAAGAAATGCAAAAGATTCCCTGTGACTAACTCATTCTCAAATTGCCCCCCTTAAACATCAAATTGCCCCCCTGTGGGGCGTGTGCCCCACGCCGGGAACCACTGACCTAGCTCTATTTGCCAAGAAATTCCCAGCAAGTCCGATGAGGGCCGTGGAGCCCATAGGTGCCAGGCCTTGCCCTCAGTGTTGGCCCTGGCCACCAGCTCCCCCAGGGGACAGGGGGCCCTGCCGTTTTCAGCATGCTACTCTCGCTAACAAGGTCACGAACTGACATCACACCCACCCACCATGGACCCTGGGGAGGTGGCAGGCCTTGGCCTTCCCCTCGCTGTCCCAGGTGTGCGGCCGCGGTGCAGGAAGAGGTTCCACTGGCAGGCCCCGCTCTGGCTGGCACCCCGCCCGCCATGGAACGCTGTGCCTGGGCCTGCCCTCTGCTCCCCAGGCCCCCAGCACCCACAGTACTCAGGTGAAAGGAAAACGCAGCAGACAGCGCCCACAAGTATTCTGCAGGACATCCCAGCAGCCCCTCTACTCCCCCCCTCCCTCCCCCCCACCGCTCCCCTCCAGCCCAGGCTCCCCAGCTGCTGTGGGGACCCCTCCTGTTCTGAGTCTGGAAGTCATGAGTCTGGAAGCTCATCTAGAAATCCTTTATCTATATTTTCTCTTAGAAAAAAAATATACAGATCTGGTGTCCGGTGGAGTCTCCAGGGTCAGGGTCTTCATGGGAAGGTGAGAGAGGGCGCAGGCAGCTCCCCAAGGCCAACCCAAGTCCACGTAGGGCTTTGCTGCTCTGGCCCTGGAGCTGGGCCTCCCTGAGATCAGCCCCAGGGCCCTGGGCGACAGGAGCCATGCCGGGCCTGGGGTGCGGTTGGCACGAGGGGCGGGGGCTGGGAGGTGCTTGAACAGTCGGGCCACCAGGAGCTGGACTGGCTCCACGGACAGAGCGGAGAGAATGTGGGCTAGGATGTAGTCCCTGAGGGAGGACGTGGGGCCTCAGGGTCCGGGAATGGGGGTCCCGCGGTGGGTGGGCCACTGGGACAGATGCCTGTGGGCACCGCACAGGGGGCCAGGCGACTGCGCAGACCGGGGACTATTTGCTCTTGTCTTGGAACCACTTGTGCACCACCTCCTTGTTCTCCTTCACCCACTTGATGTTGGCTTTGGTCTTCTCCAGGGCCTGCTCCAGGGCCCGCGTCGCTGAGCCGAACCCTGTGTCCATGTTGTTCTTCTTGAACTGCTCCAACTGCCGGGGAAAGGGAGCGGGGCTCAGCCCAGGCTGGTCTCGCAGCTCTGGGCAGAGGGGCCGTCCTGGCCCTCCCCCTCCCCTGGGGCCAAGCCCTTATCTGGAGCAGAGCTCAGAGATGACAGCCCCTGGGGCTCAATCCGGCTCCTAGATTAGCCTTCGCAGTGCGATTCTTTACTGCACTGACTGTCGGTTTTTAATTGAATTGCAGTCTCAATCCAATCAAGGGAGGAGAGAGTGGCCAATGAAACACACACCATGACAACCGAGCTGCTAAATTAAAAAGGTGGCCACTTTCATAATACAAACGACCCAGTTGCTTCGACCAATAAATGGTTTTTTTTGTTGTTTTTTTTTAAATAGATGTTACAGATTAAAAAATGCATTAGTACTGGACGTTATAACTAGGGCAATTAGACAAAAAAGGAAGAAGTAGAACTGTCTCCACTTGGAGAGGACATGATCTGTACACAGAAAATCCTCAAACATCAACAAAGAAAGTTATTTGAACTAATGAGTCCAGCAAGGTTGCAGGATACAAGAGCAATATGTTAAAAATCAATTGCATTTCTACATAGAAGCCATGAAAAATCTGAAAACGAAATTAAGAGAGCAGCTTCATTTGCAATAGCATCAAAAAGAATAAAACACTTGGAAATAAATTTGACGAGAGAAGTACAAGACTGGCTGGTTTGCTGAAAACTATGAAACATTTTGGAAAGAGATTAAGAAGACCCAAATGAAAGGAAAAGAGACCCAAATAAATGTTAATGGATTGGAAGATGTAATGTTATTAATATAGCAATACTCTCCGAATGGATCTAGATTCGATGCAATCCCTATCAAAGTTCCAATGGCCCTTTCGTGCAGAAATTAGCATCCAGTTCTAAAACTCATACAGAAATTCAAGGGACCCAGAAGAGACAAATAATCTTGCAAAAGAACGAAGTTGTGTTACTCATATTCCTGATGTGAAAACTCACTACTACAAAGCTACAGTCATCAAGACAGAGTGGGCCCTGTCTGGTTTGGCTCAGTGGGTAGAGCGTTGGCCTGCGGACTGAAGGGTCCTGGGTTTGATTCTGGTAGGGGGCACATGCCCAGGTAGTGGGCTCGATCCCCAGTAGGGGGCGTGCAGGAGACAGCCGATCAGTGATTCTCTCTCATCAATGATGTTTCTCTCTCTCCCTCTCTGAAATCAATAAAAACATATATATATATAAAAGAGTGGTACTGGCATAAGGCTGCACAGATAGATGAATGAAATGGCACTGAGAGTCCAGATAGAAGCCCTCACATTTGCAGTCAGCTGATACTCAGCAAGGGTTCCAAGACCATTTGATGGGGAAAGAACAGTCTTTTCAACAAGCAGGGCGGGGACAACTGGATAGCCACATGCAAAGGAATGAAGCTGGACCCCTACCTTACACCATATATACACCATAAAAACTAAGGAAAAATTTATCCAAGTCCCAAATGCAAGACTTCAAATGGTAAGACTCTTAGTAAAAAGCACAGGTGTAAATCTTGGTGACTTTGGATCTGGCAACTGTTTCTTAGATATGACACCAAAAGCACAAGCAACAACAACAACAAAAAAGAAAGTTGGCCTTCATCAAAAGAAAAAAACCTTATGTATCAAAAGACACCACCGCCGGGCCGGCGTGGCTCGGTGGTTGAGAATCGACCTATGAACCAGGAGGCCACAGTTAGATTCCTGGTCAGGGGGACATGCCCGGGTTACAGGCTGGATCCCCAGTGTGGGGCGTGCAGGAGGCAGCCAATCGGTGATTCTCTCTCATCATGGATGTTTCACTCTCTCCCTCCCTCTCTGAAATCAATAAAAATATTTTTAAAAAAGAGAAAGAGCCGAAACCGGTTTGGCTCAGTGGATAGAGCGTCGGCTTGCGCACTGAAAGGTCCCAGGTTCGATTCCAGTTAAGGGCATGTACCTGGGTTGCGGGCACATCCCCAGTAGGAGATGTGCAGGAGGCAGCTGATCGATGTCTCTCTCATCGATGTTTCTAGCTCTCTATCTCTCTCCCTTCCTCTCTGTAAAAAATCAATAAAATATATTTTAAAAAAAAAAAAAGAGAGAGAGAAAGAAATTGGCCCCCTTGTACATTGCTGGCAGGGATGTAAATTGGTACAGCTTCTATGGAAAACATTTTGGCAGTTTACCAAAAAGTTAAACATAGAGTTACCAAATGACCCAGCAATTCCACTCCTCGGTGCAGACCCAAGAGAAATGAAGACACATGTGTTCACTCAAAAATTTGTACATGAATGTTCATAACAGTGTTATTCATAATAACCAAAAGGTAGAAACAACCCAAATGTTTATCCGCCGCTCAATGGATTAGCAAAAGTGGCACATCCATACAGTGGAATCGGACTCAGCCATAGCAGGGAGTGACGCGTGCTACGCCATGGATGGACCGTGAGAACATTATGCTAAGTGAGAAAAGCCAGGCACAAAAGGTCACATGCTGTATGTGTCCATTGTATGAAATGTCCAAAGAGGCAAGTCCATAGAGACAGGAAGTAGGTTAGTGATTGCCTGGGGTTGGAGACGGGAATGAGGAGTGACGGCTAATGGGTGTGGGGTTCCTTTTAGGCGTAATAAAAATGCTCTAGAACAGCGGTTCTCAACCTTCCTAATGCCGAGACCCTTTAATATAGTTCCTCATGCTGTGGTGACCCCCAACCATAAAATGATTTTCGTTGCTACTTCATAACTTAATTTTGCTACTGTTATGAATCATCATGTAAATATCTGATAGGCAGGATGTATTTTCATGGTTACAAATTGAACATAATTAAAGCATAGTGATGAATCACAAAAACAATATGTAATTATATATGTGTTTTCCGATGATCTTAGGCGACCCCTGTGAAAGGGTCGTTCGACCCCCAGAGGGGTCGCGACCCACAGGTTGAGAACCGCTGCTCTAGAATTAGATGGTGGCGATGGTTGCACAACTTTGTAAATATACTAAAAACCACTGAAAATGGTGAATTTTATGATACAGGAATTATATCTCAAAAAAATTTTTTTATATCTCAATTTAAAAACAAGACAAATCAACCTAAGGCAATGAGTTCACTTTGGCTTCTGAATTCAAACGTATCAATGACAAAAAGAAATTTAAAAAAAAACTTAGAAAATTTGAAAACGGCCTGGGTATAAGATGGTCATTCATTTTCTTGGGTTTGCTAATAACAGTGGCATAATGTTTTTAAAATTCCTTTGTTTGAGATATGACTAAAGTATTTAGAGGTGAAATTACATAATATCAGTGATTTGCCTGAAAATGTATCCACCTCACAAAGTGTTGGGAAAATGTTGATAAGTGTTCTGAGTGATGGGTTTATGACGGTTCATGATTTTATCCTCTTTCCTTTTACAAAAATTCCAAGAGAACTTTTTGGGTTGAACTGTCACCATTGAAAAAGTCTGGACACCCAGCTTCCCTTCTCAGTGAGGAGGCCACGCGCCCTGTGACCACACTCGGAGGGAGCTGAGTGGTGGCCGCCCCCTCAGACCCGGATGGTCCCCGGGGCCCAGTGCTGCTTACCTGCTGCAGCTCGTGCTCAGTGGAGAACCGTCGCGTCACGGCCTGGATGAGGTTGGAGAAGGAGAAGGAGCCGCCACCGTAACTGCAGGTCAGGGAGAGAGATGAACCGTGAGGCGGGCGGGAGCTAGCACTCAGTGATTGACAGGCGACACTGGATCCTCACATCCGCCCTGTGATCGGTCCATCTTGTAGATGAGACGAACCGGCCCACTCAAGGGGGCCTGACACAGCTTTCACCACGGTGCCCTGGCTCCCGTCTCTCCAGGCATCACTCCCACCAGCCCGACTTTTTCTTCCCTCCAAGTGGGAAAAGGGACCGCCGGTCCCCCATCTGCTCTGCAGGGCTCACCCCCTCTCCCAGCCCCGCGTGTCCTGTGCACAAAGACCACCCTCAGGGCCCCCCTGAGACGTTCTCAGCCGACTCACTCGTTGAAGAGCTTTTTCCAGTTGATCTGGACAAAGTCCCAGGCCAGGGTTTTCCCGATGATGTTGCCGGCGATGCTGCTGAGGGTGGAGGTGGCGTCCTGCTTCCGGATGAGGTTGGGGTCCAGGGTGTACTCCAGGTACCTGTGCGGGCAGGATCCGCGTTAGTGACCACGTCCCAGGGCTGCAGTCAGATGACTCGCCCGAGAGCCAGGCTGGCACAGGAGCCTGCCCTCCCCCCACAGCTGTCCTCCATCCCTTGCCATCCCCTCGGCATGCCGAGGGCTAAGACCCCTGTTCCTGCCTCCCTCTTATAGCGGGGACACCGAGGCCCCTGTGCAGGGTTGCTGGCTAGGCCAGGTGTCATGCCGGACGTGGACCTGGCATTTGACAGGTATCTGACAGGGAATGAAGGAACAGGAGCTGCGAGCCCTGTCCCATGTAGGGTGGCCACTCCTGCCTTTGACTGAGGGTGGTCCTACTTTACTGGGGTCTAGGAGATGGCGTCTGAGGCACACAGTGGGAGCCAGGGGCCCTCATCAAGGGCTTGGGGGTTGGTCTGGACATCCAGAAGGACTGAGGTCCAGCTGTGCCACAGCCCTTCACAGAGAGGGAAACTGAGTCACTGTCAAGTAAAGGCTAAGAGGCTGCAGCAGTTAAAAGCAGAGGACATGAGCCCTAGCTGGTGTGGCTCAATGGACAGAGCATCGGCCTGTGGACTGAAGGGTCCTGGGTTCGATTCCCGTCAAGGGCACATGCCCGGGTTACAGGCTGGATCCCCAGTGTGGGTATGCAGGAGGCAGCCAATAGGTGATTCTCTCTCATCATTGATATTTCTATCTCTCCCTCTCCTTTCCTCTTAGAAATCAATAAAAATATATTTAAAAATAAAAATAAAAAATAAAAGCACAGGACATGAGTCCGAGCCGGTTTGGCTCAGTGGACAGAGCGTCGGCCTGCGGACTGAAGGGTCCCAGGTTCGATTCCGGTCAAGGGCACATGCCTGGGTTGGGGGCTCATTCCCCAGTAGGGGGTGTGCAGGAGGCAGCCAATCAGTGATTCTCTCTCATCATGGATGTTTCTTTCTCCCTCTTCCTTCCTCTCTGAAATAAAAATAAATAAATAAAAATACAAGAAGAATGAAATACTTAAAGAAGAAAAAAAGCATAGGACATGAGCCCAGACTTGGGCTCGAATCTTGACTCTAACACTCCTCGAAGCTTCTTGGTCTTGGGCAAGCTGCTTGGCTTTTCCGAGCCTCAGTGTCCCCATCCGTGAAATGGGAACACCCTGCCCCACTGTGCCCTTTGGTGAGTGTGGAGGCCCCTGTGAGGCTGGTTCTTTCCTTTCTACCCGGGATCCCGGTGGGGAAGGGAACTCGCCCGCCGTGCCCGCAGGCCCTCACCGGTTCAGGATCCAGACCTCCTTGCTGCAGGCCAGGGCTGCGCGGAGCTTATCCGCTTCGTTTACCAGGGTGGCTTTCCGGAACTGCTCCCAGGCGAAGTCCCACTCGGCCTCGCCGCCCTGGGCGATGGCGTTGCAGTAGATGGTGGACCGCAGGTTGGGGTGGATCCTGGCGTGGGGGATGGGATAGGGGGGCGGGGGTCAGCCGTGAGCAGCAGCAGGGAGGGTGGGACCAAGGTCTGGTGAAGACAGGGCTGTGGGCTTGAGGGACGAATGAAGATGGGGGAGGACCAGGGGACACTCACGGATTGTTATTGGGGTCAGCCATCCACTTGGAGAAAAGGTCCGACGCCAGTGTCTTGCATTCCGGGACTCCACTGGAGCAGGCGGTGCTGATGGCATTAACCTCGTTGTACCTGCCCCGGGGGACACTTGGTCAGATGCCCGGCCAGGACTCCCCAGCTGACACGCGGCTCCAGGAGGGGCGGCCAGGCCGGGCGCAAAGGCTGCAGCCCGCCATGTCCTCTGGGTCCCCCCTTTGCTCTATGCCTGGGGCAGCCTGGGGACCCACAGCTTCCCCATCTAGGATCTCGATGACCAATTAGTGAGGGGACCTCGGAGTTTCAGTTGGGTCCCTTGTGCGAAGAGGCCACATGGGCCCCAGGCCCCACAGGGATGGTAGGGCCTCTGCGCTGGGGGCTCCTCCCCGCCTGGTGCTCCCAGTCCAGCCAGGAGTGGGGAGGTCCGGGGGGACACGGCCTGGGTATTGCTCTGGACTCCCCAGTCAGGGTGGCTGGGGCCCCCATGACCCCCAGACCCAGAGGAGGTCACACTCACTGGTCCATCAGGTTTTCGGGGCGCTTCGTCCAGTTACTGGTGACAGTTTCAAAATGACGGAAGAGGGGCGTGACCTGCTTCTTCAGGTATTTCTGAGGAAAAGAGAACAGGAACAGCCTCAGAGGCTAGACTCCAGCCTGGCCTGCCGAGAGCCCCGAGGGGCCTTGCCTGGGGGGGCAGGTGTCATGAGGGCTTAGCAGTGGTTCTCAACCTTCCTAATGCCGCGACCCTTTAATACAGTTCCTCATGTTGTGGTGACCCCCAATTTCATTGTGACAAATTGAACATAATGAAAGCATAGTGATTCATCACAAAAACAGTATGTAATTATAGATGTGTTTTCCGATGGTCTTAGGCGACCCCGGTGAAAGGGTCATTCGACCCCCAAAGGGGTCGCGACCCACAGGTTGAGAACCGCTGGGCTAGAGGCAAAGCGCCCAGAAGCTCGGGGCCACCCCCAGGGCAGGACGGCACTCAGAGCCCCCATCCCCCAACCCGTATCCGATGATGGAGCTGAGGTTCTTCCCCGCGAAGCCTCAGCCGCCCTAACGCTCTAAGCACCACCATTTCTTTTTCTTTTCTTTTCTTATTGTTTCAAGTATCACATATGTCTCCTTTCCCCCCCATTGACTGCCCCCTCCCCGGCCACTCCCGCCCCCCAGGACAAGCCCCCACCGCCCCAGTGTCCATGTCCATTGGTTATGCTACGTTTCTTCATGTAGGCTTGGGTCCCCTCGCGCCCCCCTGCCCCGCTCCACCCCCCCCCCCCACCTGATTGTAAATGTTCTGTGTTTATTGAGGGGAATTTAGGAAGCGGCGGCTCAGCCTGCAACTCGAAAGAGGAGACCAAAAGCCACAGAAGACGCAGAGGAAACGGGTCAACGGAAGAAAAGGAAGTTTCGGGCAAGCCTGTGATGACTGCCCTTGGCCCGGATGGAGGCACCGACGCTGGGCCCGGAACAGCCCGGGGAAGTTTCCAAAGACGAGCGAAGAAATGAACTGAACACAGCCTGTGGAGGAGAGTGGGCGGGCAGGTCCCGGCGGGCAGAACAAAAAGTCAACACGCTGCCAAACACCAGAGGGAAGAAGATGCGAGGACCAGGCCGCCCAGAAAGAGAAGGAGGGAGGAAGTTCGAAGGAGCAACACAAAACTGTGCAGAGCTGAAGGATGAGAAGGGCCCGCCAGGATTGAAGGAAGAGCCACAGCTTCCCGAAGGGGAAACTGGCCACGTTCAAAGAACCGGAGAGACAGGCTCGCCCTGGCCGGTGTGGTCCAGTGGATAGAGCGTTGGCCTGCAGACTGAAGGGTCCCGGGTTCGATTCCGGTCAAGGGCATGTACCTGGGTTGCGGGCACATCCCCAGTAGGGGGTGTGCAGGAGGCAGCTGATCGATGTTTCTCTCTCATCGATGTTTCTAACTCTCTATCCCTCGCCCTTCCTCTCTGTAAAAAATCAATAAAATATATTTTAAAACACACAAACAAACAAACAAACAAAAAACCTCCTGGAAGATGAGACAGAAAACTCGAGGAAGAACCCAAGGACTCGGAGTCCAGGAGAGCGTCCTGGCCTAGGAGCTGGGGGTGCCTCTGGGGCCGGGGAGGGGGGGCGAGAAGAAAAGCAACGCCGCGGTATTACCTGATACATTTGCATAAGGAAATAGAAGCATAGCATTCTGTGCGGCTCAGCCGAGAATGCTGCTTAAATAATGGCAACAAAGTAAATGCCACACGCTGAGGTGACCCAATATTGTGACTGAGCCGCACCAGGAAGATGAGGTGACTCCAAGGTAGGTGGGTTCATGAGCTGAAATGAGTTACAACCTCATTCACCATAATACCTCATCGTCATAGGAAGTTCATGTGAAAAATGTTTAATAAAAAATGATCTCTTCAAGTATGAGCCAATGGCTACACAGTATTCCACCAAATGGATATGCTTCTTAACCAACCCCAACTTTGGAGCATGTAAGTGTTTTGGGGCCGGGCCGGCATGGCTCAATGGTTGAGTATCAACCCATGAACCAGGAGGTCAGGGTTCGATTCCCGGTCAGGGCACATGCCCAGGTTGTGGGCTCGATCCTCAGTGTGGGGCAAGCAGGAGGCAGTTGACCCATGATTCTCTCTCATCACTGATGCTTCTTATCTCTCCCTCTCCCTTCCTCTCTGAAAGCAATAAAAATATATATTTTTTAAAAAGTGTTATGGGGGTTTTGGTCTTTTATAAACCACATGGCAATGAACATCCTTACAGATCCAGCTTCCTCTTCTGGTCGCCGTAGTGCAGGGGTTCTCAACCTGTGGGTCGCGACCCCTTTGGCGGTTGAACGACCCTTTCACAGGGGTCGCCTAAGACCATCCTGCATATCAGATATTTACATGACGATTCACCACAGTAGCAACATTACAGTGATGAAGTAGCCACGAAAATAATTTTATGGCTGGGGGTCACCACAACATGAGGAACCGTATTTAAAGGGCCAGAAGGTTGAGAACCACTGCCGTCGTGGGAGTCTCCTGCTTTAAGGCTGTTAACACCTGCATCTCCCTTCCCTTCTGCCCCGTGGGCTGGCTAGCCAGGTAGACGTTTCACAGACGGGTTCTCTGGGCTCAGGCGGGGTCCCCAAGGCCACGTAGCAGGTAGAAGACAGGCGTCCGGCGCCTCAGCACAGTAGCCTCTTCTGAAAGTGCTAACACCCAAACCCGCCAACTTCGCTGGAATCTGGGTCCTTGCCTGGCCCCTCCCTACCTGCCCACCTCCTCAGTGCCTGCGGCCCTCACTCCCGATCCCTCCTGCGCTCACCGAGGCCCTGGGCCGGGTCAGCCTGGAGGCTTTCACTACCCCGGGGATACTTGCATGGACTTCCTATGGCGCAATGTCAGGCCCCGCCAGCCTGGCCCGCCCTCCGTACCTGCATGGAGCCGTAGACCTCGGAGCCCTCGAACATGAGCTTGAAGTAGCTCAGGCTGCTCACGGCGGCCTGCCAGGGCAGGTATTCTTTCTCGTGGATCAGGAAGAGGGTGTTGTCCAGCGCCAGGGTGACATTGACCTGGCGGGCACTGGGGATCAAACAGAGGGGCTCAAGTTAGCACCCCCCGTTACTCCTCTCTGGGAACCCCAGCCGTCTCCTGGAGCCTGAGGTCCCAGAGCCCCAAGTGAGCCAGCTCGAGTGTTCGCTGGGGTGGGGAATGTGGGTGCTGGGCGATTCCATAAACAAGGCCAGCCAGGCCCTGCCCTCACCCACGGCCAGTCACAATCCCTTGCTTATTGTCCCCATTTCAAACATGAGGCCCTGGCCGGTGTGGCTCAGTGGATAGAGCGCTGGCCCTGGGACTGAAGGGTCCTGGGTTCGATTCTGCTCAAGGCACGTAGCTCAGTTGCAGATTTGATCCCTGGCCCTATCAGACTCAGGGTTTCTCATATGGACACGCACTTGCTCACGGCACAAGGCCTTCCCGGCAGAGCCCGTCTGGGCCCGAGGAGGAAGGTGACACTCACCTGGCCAGGTCAAAGGCGTCATGGATGACTTGCGCCCGATTGAGGACCGGGATGACCTAGAAGGAGCAACACGGGTGTGAGCTCAGGCCGTGACCTTGGGATAGGCCTGGGGCAGGGGCCGGGGTCGCGGTGGCAGATACCCACCGACAGGTTGCTTTGCAGCTGATTCTGAATCCTCTTCCAGTTGTCTAGGTCGTAGTTCACCTGGTAATAGCCCGTCACATCGACATTCAGCAGGACCCACTCATTTGTGGTTTTGAACATTGTCTCAGCTGTGGGGAGAGAGACCAGAGCTGGGGTGGGGTAGCTCAGAAGACTCGAGGCTGACCCTTGACCCTCCTCCCTCCAGCAAGAGCAGCCTCGTGCAGCCAGGCAACAGCCGGCCACCAGCCTCTGGGGCAAAGCCGAGGAGAGGGGCGGGGAAGGGGCGGCGGCAGGCTGCCCGGCCGACCTCTACCTCTGGCTGGCTGGTGACCTTGGCCAGACCACATGCCATGCCTGAACCTCAGTGCCTGCCCTGCCTCCCGGAGCTCCATGTGCCCGGGCCAGTGCCAGCTACCTGGATACCTCTGCCCTCACACCTCCAGTCCACTCAGACTCCCATCCAAGCAGCCCCCTGGCCCTGCCTGTCTCTTTTGTGGGGCTGAGCACCCCCTCCTCCCACTCTCCCTTCTAGCCTTTCTCCTGGCAGCCAGAGGGGACCCATCCACACCTGCAGGTCAGACCCAAACATCTGCCAACTTCCCAGCTGCCCCAGCTCCGCCTGGCCCAAGTGTCTCCTGCATCCTGCAGGGACGGCTGCTCAGTCCCCATGTTCTCTCCTGCCTTCATGCCTTGCACTTGCTCTTTCCTCTGCCTGAAATGCTTTTCTTTTCTTTTCTTTCTATTTTAAAATATATTTTTATTGCTTTCAGAGAGGAAAGGAGAGGGAGAGAGAGATGGAAACATCAATGATGAGAGAGAATCATCAATCGGCTGCCTCCTGCAGGTCCCCTACTAGGGATCGAGCTCGCAACCCGGGCCTATGCCCTTAACTAGAATCGAACCCGGGACCCTTCCGTCTGCAGGCTGACGCTCAATCCACTGAGCCAAGCCAGCTGGGGCCTGAAATGCTTTCCTATGCCACCATTTCCTATGCTACTTTTCCTCTAAGACTCAGGTCACCTCCTCCGGGAAGTCTTCCCTGACCTCTCCATGAGGTTGAATCTCCCTTAATCCCAGCTCCTGGCCCCTGTGCCCAAGTAGCCCAGAGGCCAGACACGCCTCTGTGGAAGCACTCAGCACAGCTCAGGAAAGTTTTAATTGCTTATCTTCCTTCCATTCATCGCAGCCTTGGCCTCGGGCAGAAGATGACTTGGCTTCCTCAGGGCCTGGCGCTGTCTAAAACATTTTGTGGGGATTGTCTCCTTTAATGCTCACACAATCCCGTGGGGGTAGAAACTGAACAGCCCCATTTTATAGGTGAACAAATGGAGACCAGACAGGGATGGTAACTTGCTCAGGGTCACAGAGCTGGGCAGCAACAACAGAGTAGAGATTAGAACCAAAGAAGGTAGGCCCAGGCAGCGTGGCTCAGTGGTTGAGCATCGACCTATGAACCAGGAGGTCATGGCTCGATTCCTGGTCAGGACACATGCCCGGGTTGCAGCTCTAGCCCCAGTAGATGATTCTCTCTCATCATTGATGCTTCTATCTTTCTCTCCCCCTCCCTCCCACTTTGAAATCAATAAAAATATATTAAATAATTTTTTAAAAAGAACCAAAGAAGGAAGCTCCATTTGGGGAGTGAAATGATGAAGGAGCTGAAACCGGTTTGGCTCAGTGGATAGAGCATTGGCCTGCGGACTGAAGGGTCCCAGGTTCGATTCCGGTCAAGGTCATGTACCTGGGTTGCGGGCACATCCCCAGTAGGGGGTGTGCAGGAGGCAGCTGATCGATATTTCTCTCTCATCGATGTTTCTAACTCTCTATATCTCTCCCTTCCTCTCTGTAAAAAATCAATAAAATGTATTAAAAAAGAAAAGAAAAGAAATGATGAAGGAAGCCCTGGCCGAGGTTGCCGGAACCCCAGCATATGGGCCAGGAGCTGGGAGTGGGGGGCGGGGCTTCCATCTACAGGGGCAGGTCTGCATTACTTTTTGTGGCTCCCTCCAGCCAGGTGTCTGCCTGCTTAGCGCCATTTTTCAGAGACGAGATGTGAACAATCCACTGGTAGCTGCAAAAGAGACCCGAGGTGGGGCGGTGAGAGCCGGCAGGCCGTGGCCACCGCCAGCGCAGAGCAGCCCTGCCCCGGCTCCCACTCTCTGCCACCAAGCGCCCCCTCCTCCTGGCCCAGGAAGGAGAGCCTGTGGACCGCCCCTGGGGCTGGGACCACCGCAGGCGAGGCCCCTGGGGACCCGCACGAGGACACCCACCGGCCCTGGGACCCTGTCTGCTCACCTGAAGTTTGAGGGGCGGGTGACCACGGAGTCAGGGTCAAGGAGGAAGTGCTTCTGAGAGATGCTCCCTGTCTTGGTGTCCAGGGTGATGACAGGGAAACCCATCTGCAGGATCCAGGGGTCCATGATGGTTTTCACAGTCTGAGGCAGCTTGATGGCCGACTGCTGGTTCACAGCCTGAAGAGGACACACAGGTGAGGGAGCAGTCAGAGCGAGGGCGAGAGCCGTGGACACCCCGTGGGGGCCTGGGGACCGGCTGAAGGTGGTGGCTACTGTACTCAGTGGTCTTTTTTCTCTCTTTCCATCCATACGTATTGTTTTCATAATAACAGCAAAATGCCAACAATGTCTGTTAATAACTGAGAAAATAAAAACAGCAACAGGGCAAAGAAAGGCGGGCAGGAGAGTGTGTTGGAGGGTACAGGCTGAGAAGGGGGGAGGCTCCGGGGGCTGCAGAAAGAGGGGCCTCAGGGAAAGAGGGAACCGGAGGGAGGGATGGAGCTGGTGGGGCACCTGGCATGGAGGAGGGCTCATCTTCGTAGGAGGCGTGGGAAACTGAGGCAGGGCAAGGAAGCCGGTGGAAGTGGAGGGGAGGGACCGAGTCGGTCTGGGAGGAGGGGAGGGGGACCAGGCTCCTGGCAGATGGACCCTGAGCTGGAGGTTGGCCAAGAGGAGCCTGGAGCCCCGCTGGGACTGTGACAAAGCCCTGGTCCCCCTCCCTGGTCAGACTAGCCTTAGAGCCAGGGCACCTGGGGGCTGGAGGGGTCATTTGGGGTGAGGAGGGCCCCAGGGAAGGGGTGGGGCTGCTGGGAGGGAGAGGAAGAGGTGGGGATGGAGGAGACCGGGCAGACTCCAGCCTAGGAGGAGGGAGGGGCGGCGGGAGGTGGTCAGAGGGTCTGCCCCACGGACAGGGCTGCTCTGGGTCTGAGTTGACAGGAATGCAAGGTGGGGCCGGATGGGAAGGTCTCAGCTTGTGCTGAGGGTGCTGGGGTGCAAAGTCGTGCTGGGGAGGGGCCGGGAGGGCACAGGGCAGCCAGGACTGCTGAGCAGGTTGAATGGCTCCAAAGTTCCCGGCAGAGGAGGGCTCGGGCCTGAGAGCCGGGAGGCCCGTGTCCTGAGCACACAGAGGCGTGGATTCCTGGGCTCCCATCACGGAGCTCGCGACGGGGTGCGGCAGGCCGCCTGCGGGGCCTTGGCCCACGGTTCTCACACCCCCTCCTTCAAGGACACCCCCTCCTTCAAGGGGCTATCATAGCGCCCATTTTCCCAATCACCAACCAAGGCTCCAAATGACCTGCCCGGGCTGGTGGGCTGTGAGCAGGACACATTCTTTTATACTGGCGCTCCCCTCCCCCACTCCCCCAGGGACATCCAGCATCTCAGCACCCCAATAGAATGGCAGGGGGGGGGGCAGGCTGTTACCCACCTTCTGCAGGTGCTCCCACAGGTCCAGGTAAGTGGTGCTCTTGTAGGAAAAGGTCTGGAGATAGGACTGTGGAAAGAGGCCGCGGTGAGGGCTAAGCTGGTGTCCCAGGCTCCACCACTCAGCCGGGTGGTAGGCTGGGCTTGGGGACCAGGGCAGGGCTGGAGGGAATCCCCCCCCTGCCCGCGCCCCCCCACCCAGGGCTGGCCCAGCGCACTCACCGCCAGGCCCTTCTTGAACAGGTCCTCAGTCAGGAAGCTGGAGAGCATCCTGATCACAGAGGCTCCCTGGAGAGAGGGAGGGGTGCTCAGAAAGCTGTGCCCAGCCAGCAGGACCCTGTAACCCCACCCGGCTGGGACAGGTGCTCCCGGATCCCCCACCACCCCCCACCCCCACCTTCCTTCCCCCCTCCCCCCCCTGTCTGGAACTAGCACGTATGCCGGCAGCACCTTGCTGTAGGAGATGGAGTCAAACATCTCACTGATCTGGGCCGGCGTGTTGACCTCCTCGGCTGGGGTGCACAGCGGGTGGGAGGAGGCCAGGGCGTCCACCGCCATGACACGGTACAGTTCGTTCTGCACGATGATGTCTTTCTGCAAAGCCCCAGCCGCCATCAAGGAGACCGTCCTGGGAGGGGTGACCCGGTCCTCCCCCAGCCCCAGCCCCACCCCAGGCCCCTGCACAGCGGGCTCACCAGGTTCCAGTGGGGCTCGGCGTGGTCGGCACCCAGGTACTCCACGTAGGAGGCGAAGCCCTCGTTCAGCCATAGGTCGTTCCACCAGGCCACCGTCACCAGGTTCCCAAACCACTGTGGGGGCGGGGGGGTCAGCCCTGGAGCTGCTCTGGCCTCGTGGCCACCAACACACCCAGAGCAACCCTTCAGGAGTGCCCCCAGGTGCCAGGCCGGGGCTGGCGACTTCTGACATCATCGTGACTCCCGCCTGCTACCCTCCTCCCTTCCCAGCTACCGAGGGAGGACCTGTGCGCCCTCCCGCCCTCCCCACCCCCCACCCCCGCCTTCCCTGCACTCCCCATGCTGCGCGGGCTACCTGGTGGGCCAGCTCGTGCGCAATCACGGTGACCACACGCTCCTTGTTGCTGCTGGAGGAGGAGTCGGGGTCGAAGAGCAGAGAGTTCTCCCGGTAGGTCACCAGCCCCCAGTTCTCCATGGCGCCGGCGTTGAAGTCGGGCAAGCCGATCTGGTCTGGGGAGGCCAGGAGGTTGGCAGGACGGCCTCTGGACGCGGAGGCTCGCTCCCCCCACCCCCCACCCCCCACCCCGCGAGATCCCTCACTCACCGGATTTATCAAGAGGGTAGGGTGTGTTGTAATGTTGGGCAAAGAAGTTGAGGATGCGGCCTGTCACGTTCAGGGCATACTGGCCGTGGCCCGCCGCGGTTGCGCTGGGGCGAGCCCAGATCCGGATCTGCAGAGAGGATGGAGGTAGGTCAGGGGCCCTCCTGGTCCTGGCGCAGGTGGGCCGAGGCCAGGGCTTGGATGAGGTTAAACCAGGCAGCCTGGGCAGCAGAAGAGAGGGCTGGGGGTCCCTGAGGGGCTTTGAGTCGTAGGGAGGCTTCTTGGGGGAGAGCAACAGCCATAACCACCCCGTCGGTCTGGCCCCCGGGGGTCGGGAACTCCCTCCAGGAGAAGGGACCCACTTTTCAGATGCAGAGACCGAGGGTCAGGGAACTCCCCAGAGCTGGGATTCAAACCCCGGCCTAACAACTCAGGGGCTGGGGTAAACAGGAAGATCCCTCAGGCAAGGCCAGGCGGGCCCAGCTTCGTACCAGGACGTTTTGATTGGTCGACATGGCCTCCGTCATGTTCACATACGTGAACTCGCTGACGATGTAGGCCAGCAGGTACGTAGACATGACCGGGGTGGTGTGGAACTTGGTGACGTGCCACGTGGGGTCGCTCTGAAGTGGGGTGCTGGGACCTGTGCGGGGAACGTTCAGGCAGGTGGGCGGGCACCCTGTCTCCGGCCCTGCGCCCCCCGCCCTGGGGCGCCGGCTCCCCGAGGCTGTGTGGCCCCAGGAGAGACCTGCTCACCTGTGGGCAGCATGTTGGACAGGGCCGTGAGGTTGTGGGGGTGGATGAGGGTGATGTTGAACCTGGCCTTCATGGCGGGCTCATCAAAGCAGGGGAAGGACTTCCGGGCATCAGCAGACTGCATCTGGGTCGTGGCCAGCACCCTGCCCAAACCAGGTGTTAGAGGGTTGCCCGGGGAATGCCTGCACCCGTAGGGGGGGGGAGGGGGGCTTTAAGGTGTTTCTGGGCCTGCCGGGGAAGGGGTGCCCGGACAGCCGGTCTGGCCTAATCCCTGCCCTCCCCGCCTGTCCAGGCAGCCCCTGATAGGCCAGCTGACTCTGGGAGATCAGCGCTCCTTCCGGACTCAGGGTCAAAGTCCCGGCAGCTCCATCCCGTGTCAGCTGGAGCCCATCTTTCTTTCCGCTGATCGGTTTTCCTGTCTAAACCGGGGACCCGTTCACCACTCATCCCTGACTCCCTGCGGTGGGGCAGGCAGGGAGGCCTCCGGGAAAGGGTTTGTTGTCTTGGTAGCTGCTCCCCCGGAGCTACAGGGGAAGGAAGGGCCCGGCGAGGGCTCCCCCAGGTTCAAAGGCCTCGAACCCACGCCCTCCCTGGGCCCCCAGGCTCCAGCTCTGCCTCCGCGCCTGGATCTGCCCGCGGCACCGGGCAGGCCGAGGTCCGGCTTACTTTTTTTCGTTGCCGTCCATGTACTCGCTGCGGTAGAAGCCCGCCAGGTCATCAGCCAGCTCGCCCTGGAACTTGCTGCTCATCTCGTACATGACGCCCGCCTCCAGCTGGCTCTTCAGGTGCACCACCAGGTACTCGGTGACCTCGACCAGCTCGGTCCTGTCGATTTCGGGGGCCTTGGCGCCCCCCAGGGCCTGCAGGGCCACCCTGTGCCCCTGGATGTCGGTGTAGTTGAGCTTCTTGCTGTGGATGATGATGACGTTGGTGGGCTCCTGGCACGTGAAGTGGACGGTGCTTGAGCCCTCGAAGATGTACAGGCCGTGCTGATTGGGGGTGAGGTAGGGCCTCAGCGTCACCTGGTAGGAGTCGGGTACCAGCGACCTGGGGAGGCGATACCGGTTCCACGGCTTGCTCTGGTCCAAGGTGGTGGTGGGCGTGGTCACGGTGGGCTTGTTCTGGTCCGTGGTGGGCAAGGTGGTGGTGACCTGGGCCGATAGCTCGGCATTCTTGTCCTTCTCCTGGGCGTACACCACGGACAGGGCGATGATGGTGCAGGCGGCCGCCACACCCAGGACGATGCCCAGAATGCCCAGGGCCTTGGAAATGTAGAAGCCCTTGGCCATGGTGAGGGTGGGAGTTCGGGAGGCTCAGGCAGAACAGGGCACCCTGGGGCCAGGCTTATATCCCAGAGGGGAGGAGCCCACAGCCCTCAAACTGGGCAAAAATTAACCAGGGCTCAGACAGGCAAAGGTCACTGGACTGGGCAGGGGCAAGCTCTGCCAGGCTCCGGAGAGGAGACCCAGGAACCGTGCACCTGCTGGAAGCAAACAGGATCCAGTTACAGGCTGCTGGCTGCCTGGAGCCTCGCACACACCCCCTTCTCCCCCGCTCCCCCCTCCTGAAGGGTAGTGGGAGCAGCGCCATCTGTGTGCAAGCTGAGATGGTGGGGGACAGGAGAAGGGGGATCGAGGTGAGAGTGAGGGAGGGACTTCCCGGGAACAAGAGGTGGGAGATGCAGAAAAGGGGAGAGTGAGTTTCCGAGTCGGGAATACACCGGGTCTCCCCTGCGGCCGGAGCTGGAAGGCTGCCCGGCCCCCTGCATTCCTCCAGAGCGGGCAGGCTCCCAGGTGCGCTCCCCCCCCCCCGCACCCCCCCCCGCCCCGCTTTTTCCTTTTTCCTCAATTCTCTGCTCACGGAGTAGAATGAAATAAGTTGTTTTGCCCTTTTTTTTTTCCTTTGGTTAATCCTCACCCGAGGATCTTTTTCCACTGATTTTTAGGAAGAGAAAGGGAGAGACAGGGAGGTTGAGAAACACATCAATTGGTTGCCTCCTGCACGGGCCCCAGGCTGGGGAGGAGCCTGCAACCCAGGTGTGTGCCCTTGACTGGAATCGAACCCGGGACCCTTTGGTCCTCAGGCGGACGCTCTATCCCCTGAGCCAAACCGGCTAGGGCTGTCTTATCTTTTTTTTGATTTTTTACAGAGAGGAAGGGAGAGGGATAGAGAGTTAGAAACATCGATGAGAGAGAAACATCGATCGGCTGCCTCCTGCACACTCCCCACTGGGGATGCGCCCGCAACCCAGGTACATGCCCTTGACGGGAATCGAACCTGGGACGCTTCAGTCCGCAGGCCGACGCTCTATCCACTGAGCCAAACCGGCTAGGGCTGTCTTGTCTTTTTAAGACAGGAGGCCGGTGGAGGCTTAATCTTGACCGGCCCTGACCTTGGCTGGGTGGTTTTATCTTTCTGAAACCTCTTTCCTCGTGACAGTACTTACCTCTCTTGTTCACGGAACAGATTTCATGAGACAAGATATTGACCACCACGGAGCAGAACCGAAGTCACCCGCTCCTTTCTTACCGAGGGCTCAGCCACCGCCTCTTTTCCTGTCCTTGGCAGGAATGAGAACCGTACTCATCATTCTCAATAAAAAGGCAAAACCGCCCCAGCCGGTTTGGCTCAGAGGAAAGTGATGTCCATTATTACCCTTCCCATCCACCAGCCTAGTTCCTCCAGCCTTGACACTGCTGACCCTCACCCCCACAGCCAGTACCTCCCCCCACCCCTGCCCTGATCTCACCACACCCGGGGTCAAAGTCTGTCTCATTTTTTAAAAAATATATATTTTATTGATTTTTTACAGAGGAAGGGAGAGGGAGAGAGAATTAGAAACATCAATGAGAGAGAAACATCGATCAGCTGCCTCCTGCACAGCCCCTACTGGGGATGTGCCCGCAACCAAGGCACATGCCCTTGACCGGAATGGAACCTGGGACCCTTCCGTCTGCAGGCCGATGCTCTATCCACTGAGCCAAACCAGTCAGGGCGCCTCTCTCATTATTTATGTGGACACTGCTGTGCCCTCACGGACTCCCCACATCCCACTTCCACTCAGCCCCCCTCAAACCTCTTCACCAAACAAACTGGATCATTAATTTCTACTGAAACAGGTAGAATACAATGTTCCCCAAAACTGCTCCATCGAGTCAAGCCCACCAGAACGACGGCAGTTGTCAATAGGCAGCTATAAAACCACGGTTGAGAAACTACCATGACAACTTTTAAGTTTGTTTTTCTGATCTAAAGCCAAGTCATCGCCAGCTGGGTGTGGCTCAGCGATTGAATGTCAACCCAGGAACCAAGAGGTCACTGATTGGATTCCTGGTCAGGGCCTATGCCCAGGTTGTGGCTCGATCCCAAGTAGGGAGCATGCAGGAAGCAGCCAATTCTCTCTCATCATTGATGTTTCTCTCTCTCTCTCCCTCTCCCTTCCTCTCTGAAATCAATAAAAAAATCTACATATATAAAAGGCTAATATGCTAAGTGTCCGTCCGTGTAATGACGTCACATAGCAACACGCAGCTTCCTCTCCCTAGCGCAGTGGTTCTCAACCTCCTGGCCCTTTAAATACAGTTCCTCATGTTGGGACCCAACCATAAAATTATTTTCGTGGCTACTTCATAACTGTCATGTTGCTACTGTGATGAATCGTCATGTAAATATCTGATATGCAGGATGGTCTTAGGCGACCCCTGTGAAAGGGTCATTCAACCGCCAAAGGGGTCGTGACCCACAGGTTGAGAACCGCTGCCCTAGCGACTAGCCTCCTTGCAGTTTCTTCCTCCCAGGAACACAACTTGCTTTATAGCCAGGTGCAAACATTTCACATTTTAAACAAATGTCTATGGAGTGTTTTCCCGTGCCTCATCTTATTTGATCCTCACAGAAGTCCTGGAGTAGGTAGATAGGAGACTCAGTGGAATCCTATTTTTTTTTCATTAGTCGGAAAACAGAGATTTAGAAAGCTTAGAAACTTGACCCGACTGAAAAGAAGTAAAAAATGGTAGACCTTGCCGAAACCGGTTTGGCTCAGTGGATAGAGCGTCGGCCTGCGTACTGAAAGGTCCCAGGTTCGATTCTGGTCAAGGGCATGTACCTGGGTTGCGGGCACATCCCCGGTGGGGGGTGTGCAGGAGGCAGCTGATCGATGTTTCTCTCTCATCGATGTTTCTAACTCTCTATCTCTCTCCCTTTCTCTCTGTAAAAAAATCAATAAAATATATTTAAAAAAAAAAATGGTGGACCTTGAAAATGACTTCTACCCGGCCAGCATGGCTCAGTGGTTGAGCATCGACCTGTGAACCAGGTCAGGGTTCAGTTCCCGGTCAGGGCACATGCCTGGGTTGCAGGCTCGATCCCCAGTGTGGGGCATGCAGGAGGCAGCCGACCCATGATTCTCTCTCATCATTGATGTTTCTATCTCTCTTTCCCTCTCCCTTCCTCTCTAAAATCAATAAAAATATATTTAAAAAAAAAGAAAATGACTTCGAGTTTTCTCACTGCGCAGAATATAGTCAAACACTGCTGCAGCTAAATATTTTACCCTTTGTTCTCCCTGTGTGATCTACAATAATAATCTGCTTCGTGTTGATATTTACTGTTGTGTTACTGACAATTACCTGAAAGAGAAGTTGGGGTGCTTCACTGGGCTGGAAAAAATTTAGCTACATCAGAAAGCAGGTCTAATTAAGCAAGTTTATTCTATATCTATAAAAGGCTAAGTTGACTAGCGCATGTGCAATACATAGAAAGCTCTCACTGGTGCCAATCGCACGCATGTGTTTCCACCTGTCATTGTTGATCGCGAATTTGGTTGACACTTCTATTATAGAGAAAGGGCGAATAGCAATATTAGAATATTTCTTCTAATTAATTTCCTTTCAATGTGCATGCATTCATGCACAGGCCACTAGTATATACATATTTTAAAAGCCAAGCCATCAATCACTTAGGGACCAATTCAATATCTGGTTGGGAAAGTCCTTTCCCACATCCCATAGTAAGTGTTGCACAATCCCAGAATGCTTTACTTTGCTGACATATACCCAGATCTCAGTGTTCCAAAAAAAGAAAAAGCCTGCTAACTCACTCCTTGTTAACCCCAACAACTTCCATGTTCCCAAGCCAGAAAAACCCCAAGGCCCCACATCTGGGACACAGAACCTGGGACCCTATCTTGGTGTTCTCACCCTCTGCAGAGCCCCAGTAAATCTGCCTTTGCTTTTATCAGTGTCCCTGGTCCAAATTCTTGTATAGCAGGAGACGAGAATCCAAAGTTGTTGGTAACACTGCTTAAGGCCTTCCTTTTGGTCTTGGAATCTAAACCAGATCTAAAGGGACCCAAATTCGAGTGCTCTCAGCCGGCCCACTGCACAGCCTCATTCTCACCACACTCCCCTCTTGGTTCTCTGGCCTTCACCCAGCTCCCTCACCGCAGGACCTTTGCACATGCTGTTTCCTCTGCCTGGGTCATCTTCTCTCCCTTCTCACCCTGGTTAATTCCTATCCATCCTTCCGGTCCTTCTCAAAGAAGATTCCTGACCTCCCTGACCAGGTCAAGCTCCTATTAGCTCCATTAGCGCCACACACCTCTTCTTCAAAGCCCTGTATCTCAGCGAGTTTTCGATTTGATCTGTGTGGTTGATGACTCGAGCCCTGCTGATTTCCCCAAGGGACTGGAGGCCCCGAGAGAGCAGGGGGCCTTGGCTGCTTCTGCTTACCAACACTTGGCATATACCTGGCACAACAGTGGGGCTCAACACATACTTGTTCAGTGAACGCACACATGGCGAATGAATAAATGAGTGAGTCAATTCAAGGAGGCTCACCTGATTGAAGTCTTTCTAGCCCATCTCCACTCCTGTCCCTGCCCCCACGCTTGCCCTGGGAGAACGGCTTGCCCCTTCCGCCAGCCCACTTCCATTCACAGCGAGCAGGCAGGACTCTTGTTGGGGCCAGATGCCCCTCAGGACTCCCGTCTGTCTGCCCCATCAGCTTGCCAGCTCCTGGAGGACCTCATTCACCTGCCCCTTGCTGAGCCTGCACGAAGGCCTGGTCAGTGACTACATGTGTGAACCGACGCAGAGATGAGTTCATTCCGGCATAACCGCAAGAGGAGATGGCTGCCACCGCATCTGGCCAGCGGAGGCCAGGGTCTGAGTCAGGGGTGGGCAAACTTTTTGACTCGAGCGCCACAATGGGTTCTTAAACTGGACCGGAGGGCCGGAACAAAAGCATGGATGGAGTGTTTGTGTGAACTAATATAAATTCAAAGTAAACATCATTACATAAAAGGGTACGGTCTTTTTTTTTTTTTTTTTTAGTTTTATTCATTTCAAACGGGCCGGATCCGGCCCGCGGGCCGTAGTTTGCCCACGGCTGGTCTGCGGGCTAGGTCTGCAGGGGAATCCGGGGTGCTCCCAGCTCTCAGCATTTCCCTTTTTCGCTAGAGACCTGTTCCCAGGGCCCTGGTCTGGGCAGTGTGGCCTTCCCCCCGCAGTAACTGGCAGCCACCCCATCAGGCCCGGGCTGATGGCCAAGGGACACGAGTGGGAAGCCAAGTGCCCAGGGCAGGGCTGCAACTTGGGCACGGTGACAGAGGGAGTGGCGACACCCCAGGGTGATGTAGCGTGTGCTCCCAGTTCCCGCCATCGGGCTAGCATTTGCCAAGGAAGGCCATGCGTGCGGTACCCTTGAAGGCCGGCCCCCAGGACCCGTGCCGCCCCCCTGAATTGAACCTCACCGTGCCCCGGGCTGGCCTGCAGCCCCCTCCCACCCCTGGAGGGAAAGACCCACAAATCCAAATCCGCTTGGCCTAATCCCTTCTCCAAACAAAGAAAGAGGCGCAGCCTGGCCCACCGTCGGCTTTTCCTGTTTGCTTTGGACCCGGACCACGGGCCCAGCTGGCTGGGATCTTCACTCCCTGGGAAAGGGCCTCTGGTCTTCAAAGTGGGCGCAGCAGGCAGCCCACTGGCCTGTAATGTGAGGTCCCTGCTCTGGGCACCAGGCCGGCCCAGCCGGGGGCGCCCCGCTGCTGCGGTACCGCTCAGGGTCCCCTCCGCGGTCCTGGCTGTGGCCCGGCCGGGCCATCTCCACCTCCCACCAGACACACCTTGGCCGGAACTCTTCCTCTCCCACTCCAGCCCGCTCTCCGGCTCCTCGCTGCCCGCAGGATGAAACCTCCACTCTGGCTTGAGCCTCAAGACCTTCTGTGAACTTGACCCTCTGGCCTCTATCTCCAGTGCCCGCCGTGGCCCTGGCTGCCGGCATTTCCCCAAGCCCTCTGGGCCTTTCCGTGTCTCTGTGCCTTTGCTTTTCCTGTTTCCCCTGCCAGGGATGTCTTTTCTCTCCCTCCTGTCAAAGCCCTACTTACTCATCCTTCAAAACCCGGCTCAGATGTCACTGCCTTCTCCTGTCCGACAGCCCCTCTGGACTCCCCTGGCCTCTGATTCACCCCTTGTCACAGCACTTGCCACAAGGCCCTCTGCGTGTTCAAACCTAGACCGAGGCACCTGGGGGAGGGCTCGGTGACTGTAAGCCCTCCACGCCCAGCACAGAGCCCAGTGCACGTTGGCTGGATGAATGACAGACAGCCGCTACCATCCCTGCCGGGGCTCATGGTCTGGTGTGATCCAGCCCCCATGATCCTCTGGTCTCGTCCCTCTGACCCTGCCCCTCTGCCCTCTGCCCCACTGTCTTCTGGTTTATCAAGCCCGCCAGGCTCTCCCCCTGCCCCACACGCCGCCAGTGGCCCCACATAAGCTGCTCTTTGGGCCTGGAGCGCTCCTGTCCTTCCTTCACACACCACCCTCTCGTCCTGGAGGCTCATTCAGCGATGCCGCCCCAGGACAGCCCCCCGAGCACCCCCGAGACTGAGCGCCATGAGGACAGTATCCTCCCCGCCAGTACACAAGCGCCTAGTACACACGGGGGCAACACATATGTACACAAGCACCTGTACACACGGGGGCAACACATATGTACACAAGCGCCTGTACACATGGGGGCAACGCATATGTACACAAGGCCTGTACACACGGGGGCAACGCATATGTACACAAGCGCCTGTACACACGGGGGCAACACATATGTACACAAGCACCTGTACACACGGGGGCAACACACATGTACACAAGCACCTGTACACAAGGGGGGGCAACACATATGTACACAAGCACCTGTACACACGGGGGCAACACACATGTACACAAGCACCTGTACACACGGGGGCAACACACATGTACACAAGCGCCTAGTACACACGGGGGCAACACATATGTACACAAGCGCCTAGTACACACGGGGGCAACACATATGTACACAAGCACCTAGTACACACGGGGGCAACACATATGTACACAAGCACCTGTACACACGGGGGAAACACACATGTACACAAGCGCCTAGTACACACGGGGGCAACACACATGTACACAAGCGCCTAGTACACACGGGGGCAACACACATGTACACAAGCACCTGTACACACGGGGGCAACACACATGTACACAAGCACCTGTACACACGGGGGCAACACACATGTACACAAGCACCTGTACACACGGGGGCAACACACATGTACACAAGCGCCTAGTACACACGGGGGCAACACATATGTACACAAGCGCCTAGTACACACGGGGGCAACACACATGTACACAAGCACCTAGTACACACGGGGGCAACACACATGTACACAAGCACCTGTACACACGGGGGCAACACACATGTACACAAGCGCCTAGTACACATGGGGGCAACACATATGTACACAAGCACCTAGTACACACGGGGGCAACACACATGTACACAAGCACCTGTACACACGGGGGCAACACACATGTACACAAGCACCTGTACACACGGGGGCAACACATATGTACACAAGCGCCTAGTACACACGGGGGCAACACATATGTACACAAGCACCTGTACACATGGGGGGCAACACATATGTACACAAGCGCCTGTACACACGGGGGCAACACACATGTACACAAGCGCCTAGTACACACGGGGGCAACACATATGTACACAAGCACCTAGTACACACGGGGGCAACACACATGTACACAAGCACCTGTACACACGGGGGCAACACACATGTACACAAGTACCTGTACACAAGGGGGGCAACACATATGTACACAAGCGCCTGTACACACGGGGGGCAACACATATGTACACAAGCGCCTGTACACACGGGGGCAACACACATGTACACAAGCGCCTAGTACACACGGGGGCAACACACATGTACACAAGCACCTGTACACATGGGGGGCAACACACATGTACACAAGTACCTGTACACAAGGGGGGCAACACATATGTACACAAGCGCCTGTGCACACGGGGGCAACACATATGTACACAAGCGCCTGTACACACGGGGACAACACATATGTACACAAGCGCCTGTACACACGGGGACAACACATATGTACACAAGCGCCTGTACACACGGGGGCAACACATATGTACACAAGCGCCTGTACACACGGGGACAACACATATGTACACAAGCGCCTGTACACACGGGGGCAACACATATGTACACAAGCGCCTAGTACACACGGGGGCAACACATATGTACACAAGCACCTGTACACACGGGGACAACACATATGTACACAAGCGCCTGTACACACGGGGGCAACACATATGTACACAAGCGCCTGTACACACGGGGGCAACACATATGTACACAAGCGCCTGTACACACGGGGGCAACACATATGTACACAAGCGCCTAGTACACACGGGGGCAACACATATGTACACAAGCACCTGTACACACGGGGACAACACATATGTACACAAGCGCCTGTACACACGGGGGCAACACATATGTACACAAGTGCCTAGTGCACACGGGGGGCAACACACATGTACACAAGTGCCTAGTGCACACGGGGGGCAACACACATGTACACAAGCGCCTGTACACACGGGGGCAACACACATGTACACAAGCACCTGTACACACGGGGGCAACACACATGTACACAAGCGCCTGTACACACGGGGGCAACACATATGTACACAAGTGCCTAGTGCACACGGGGGGCAACACACATGTACACAAGTGCCTAGTGCACACGGGGGGCAACACACATGTACACAAGCGCCTGTACACACGGGGGCAACACACATGTACACAAGCACCTGTACACACGGGGGCAACACACATGTACACAAGCGCCTAGTACACACGGGGGGCCACACATACTTATGAAGCAGACGCATCAATAAGAAGAGAGACGGTGACTAAAGATGGAATTCAGCGTCATTCAACCCCTTGATCCTGGGGACAGGTGTTCCCTCCATCCCCTCTCCCTGGGGTCCCAGGTTGTGCACACAAACTACCTTTCTGAGCTGTGCCATATCTGTGAGCCTCCTGCACATGACAACATTTTCCTGTAAATCAATTCATGACTTCCTCTCCTTCTGAGAAATAATGGCCACGAGACGATGGTTGCACGTGTTAACGTTGCATTTTTTCCGTTACACGTTTCAGCTCATGACTACTGACTGAACACCATTCATCTGGGAGACGCCTAAAATCATCCTGCGTGGCCACACCCACTTTGGGAATCACTGCTCCGTCCCGCGTGGTGCTGGGGGTGGAGTGGAGCCTCTCCTCAGGGGAACAAGACGTGTGCTCCTTTTACTGCTCATCTCCTGACTCGGGAGGAACCGAGTACCTCCAGCCCCATCCCAACCAAAGCGCTTTCCCATGGGCTCACATATGTCTGCCCTAAGTTTTGGTCCAGAGAACAAAAGTTACTCCAAATTTAAAATAGATACATTAAGGTTGACAACGATCACGCAAGAGAATATTTAAGGCAGAGTCACACGTGTAGAAGGCGTCGCCTGGAGGGGAGAAGGCAGCTTCGTCGCAGAGGTGGGGGGACAGGTTGCCTTCTGAAAATGCCGGGGGCCCGGAGGGGCTATGGCGGGAGGACCAGCAAGCAGCAAACTACTGTGAGCTACAGGCTCCCTCACTGGCCACTGGGGCCTTGAGTCAGCTCATCACACGCACTCCGTCCCCCTCCCCCATCCTGTCAGCCGCAGGGCTGGGGGAGCTGGGAGCAAGGTGGGAGCCTCAAGCCCACCTGTCTGCTCCGAAGGAGCAGTGAGTGGGGGGCAAAGATTAGGCTGGGGCCCCGGCTCAGGGTCCCCTCTGGCCTCTCTGGCCTCTGACCTTCCCAGGCTTCTGCGGCCTCCACCCCAGCTGCATGAGCCTGGGCCCCGGCCAGCCTCCAGGGTGCTTCCTCTGGGAGCCTCGGACATTGTCATCCTGTGAGAACCTCTGCAGGCCCCCTGCGGGGAGGTCAGCTCTGGTCTCAGCCTCTGAAACCCAATGCGGGGCCCTCAGGAGGAAAGGCAAAGAGGGCCCGGGTGGGGTGGGGGGAGAAGGGCACCAGCCATGGAGGAGCCATCCTGGGCTGTAGATCCTGCCTGGCAACGCCCATCTGTTTAACTGAGAACCTACTATACCCCCTACTGAGACAATCGCCACCATTTGGCAGCTGGAGAAACCAAGGCACAAAGAGGTTAGTGTCTTGCCCAAGGACCACAGCTGGTTACTGGCATGTTCTATAGGCTTAACTACACATGCTTCCTAAAGCATCTTCCCATGCACCCTGCCTCCCCCCCACTTTTTTTAAAATATATATTTTATTGATTTTTTAAAGAGAGGAAGGGAGAGGGATAGAGAGTTAGAAACATCGATGAGAGAGAAACATCGATCAGCTGCCTCCTGCACACCTCCCACTGGGGATGCGCCCGCAACCCAGGCACATGCCCTTGACCAGAACCGAACCCGGGACCCCTCAGTCCGCAGGCTGACGCTCTATCCACTGAGCCAAACCAGTTTCAGCTTCCCCCCATTTTCTACTGCGCAGCGCCTGAGGGCTCGAGACCACAGGAAGGGGACACACCTGGCAGGGTGATACCCTGGAGGCACATCCCCACTTCCTCTTGGCTACATCTCGCCTCACCCCACCATGGCTCCACCTAGAAGACAGATGCCCTGAGGGCCCATGGGGTCCTACTCCCCTTTTACCGGTGAACACAGGGGGGCCCAGGTATCCAGGTCCATAGACACTCGGCCACAATCAGACCTCGGGTGGGGCTGGGACCAGTGCTCTGCCCACCGAGGGCCCTGCCCCGCTGGCGTGGTCCCCGGGGCTGGGATGGCGGGAGGAGGGGATTCAGGTCACAAAACCCAGGCCAGGGCTCACCTGGGCCCCTGCTTGCTGTGCTGCTGGGGGCTTGGGGATGCCGGGTAAGGACCCCACTGGCCCCATTTGGAGGACCTCCCCCCAGAACAAAGGCGGGGATAGTGGGAACTTTGACGTCTCCCCAGGGAGAACCCCACAATCCCGGAGCCTCCTCCTGCACCAGGAAACCCCCATCCTGATGGGGTGGCTGCAAGGGGAGAGGGGGACCGGGATTGTAAAGTGGCTGTTTAAGAAGAGAGCGCCTTCCCTCTTGCCCGCGGGCCAGGGAAGGGCATTAGAGTTTAGACAGAGGCCACTTTCAAAGGTCCTAGAAGAGGCCCCGCCATCTCCTCTGGCAGCGGCCCAACCCCCGGGTTTTCTTTCCTCCCTCCCGCTGGGGCTGGGCGCACTCCCAGGGAGAGCCCGGCCTCAGTGCAGTCACCTTTCGTCCCACCGGTCCCATCACCCAGCCGCAGAGCCAGCGGGCGCAGTCCTTCCCCAGCCAGGTCTCCCCGCCTCTCCTCCCCCAGCAGATCCAGCAGCCTGCTCCCTGCCCTGGGTGGGGGGGACCTCTCCAGGGGGGCCAAGAAGAGGGAGCAGCTGAATCTTGGCCAAAGGAATTCTTGGCTCTCAGGGTGCCCTCCCGAGAAGGGGGCGTGGGCAGCAGACGTGGGGCTCCCTGCACTACCGCTGAGGCTCCCCGACAGCCCCGTGCCCCACCACCCGCGCCACTTGCCTAGGCCACCGGAGCCCGCTCCGGGAGGATGAGCGGACCAGCCACCCGCACGCCACACCAGGGCCGTCCCCTCCTTTCCCAGGCTTTTTAAAGGGAAGTAACCTGACCCGACCACTACCCCTCCCGGATTAACCCTTTCAGGCCGCCGCCCACACACGCGCCTGGACTCGCCTGCCTGCTGCTCCCGGACGGCCAGCCTCGCAGGACCCCGAATGGCTCTTTGGTTCCTGGTCGCCTGCTTCCCCCCAACTCCAACACTGAGTCCTCCGGTGGTGGCCGGAGCCCAGGGCCCCGCCCCTCCACATCTGGACAGCATCTGCTACTGGGGGTGGGGCACGGAGCCCAGCCCTTCCAGCTGGGGTGGGGGAAGCCCCACTCATTCAGGAAAAGAACCCGCACGTCCCACCCACCCCGCAGGTAGGGGTTCCAGATAACTAAATCTTGCCGGGGACGGGGACGTGAACTTAGCTTTCGTGACCCGGGGGGCCTCATCAGAAAGAAGGCAGCAGGAGCAGGAAGCTGGACCTACCAATAACGTGACTGGAGCCAGGGGACGCGCCTCTCACCCCATCTGCGTCCAGAGGCCGTGCGGGCAGGGACGGGGCCTCCGTTCTCCGCGCATCTTTAAGCCGGGCAGCCCCAGATGGTATCAGGGCTCACTTCCTGTGGTTGCTGTCTCCAAACGAACACAAACTCAAAACGGGCGGGCGGCACACTTCTTGTCTTGCAGTTCTGTTAAGTCAAGGCCACAATGGGCCCCACAGGCTACCCTCCAGGGCCTCCCCGCAAGGCTTTCTTTGGGCCACCCACGGAGCATCGTGTGTGTTTGTTTGTTTGCCTTTTCCAGCTTCTGGAGCCCACATTCCTTGGCTTGTGGCCCCTGCCGTTTTCAAAGCCAGCAAGCGGCCAGTCCAGTCCTTCTGGCTATGGTTATGGGAAACGTTAATCAAGCTATAGTATATCAAGAAATATTAACCTGGCTATATTGGGGACTGGCTATGGTGATGGGAAACGTTAATCAAGCTATAGTATATCAAGAAATATTAACCTGGCTATATTGGGGACTGGCTATGGTGATGGGAAACGTTAATCAAGCTATAGTATATCAAGAAATATTAACCTGGCTATATTGGGGACTAGCTATGGTGATGGGAAACGTTAATCAAGCTATAGTATATCAAGAAATATTAACCTGGCTATATTGGGGACTAGCTATGGTGATGGGAAACGTTAATCAAGCTATAGTATATCAAGAAATATTAACCTGGCTATATTGGGGACTAGCTATGGTTATAGGAAATATTAATCAAGCTATAGTATATCAAGAAATATTAACCTGGCTATATTGGGGACTAGCTATGGTTATAGGAAATATTAATCAAGCTATAGAATATCAAGAAATATTAACCTGGCTATATTGGGGACTAGCTATGGTTATGGGACATATTTCTGGCTATATTGGGGACTAGCTGTGATATGGGAAATGTTAATCAAGCTCTGTTAACCATGATTGCCTTGTGTTGGTTAAAGAAAGGACATGCTGACCTGGCTGGGAGTTGTAAGCCCCCAGACCTGGGAGTCAGCCTTGAACCTGGGAGTCAACCTTGGAACCATTCTCATTCGAGAACTGCCGATCATCATGGAAAGATGAGCAACCTTGTTGCTCAAACAGTGGAGTCCCACCCAGCCTCCTACCTCCCCAGGTAATCCTTGTCCCGCCCCGTATCAGCAGATGGCTTATGGGGGCTGCAGGGCAGGCCCAAGCCCTCCCATGCTGCCGGCAGGATCGGGATAAACGCCCACATAGGGTTCAACCCTGTCCCTGCTTCACTGGCTCAAGTAGTGACAGGCAGCTCGAACCCAGTGGTTGTCCGGTTACATAATCACATCACTCTGACACTAATTTTTCTCCTGCCTCCTGTTTCTACATTTGAGGGTCCTGGTGATTACATGGCCTCCACTTGGAGAATCTGAGATAATCTCTCAGTTTTCAGGTCCACAGATAGTAATTTTTAATTAAAAAAAAATACTTTTTTATTGATTTCAGAGAGGAAGGAAGAGAGAGAGATAGAAACAGCAATGATGAGAGATAATCATTGATCCACTGCCTCCTGCACACTCCCCACTGGGGATCAAGCCCACAACCTGGGCATGTGCCCTTGACTGGAATCGAACCCGGGACCCTTCAGTCCGCAGGCCTTTGCTCTATCCACTGAGCCAAACCAGCTAGGGCTCTTTTATTCTTTTGAATGTGAATACGCTGCTTATTCAAAAAATAAATACACTTAAAAGTGAAAGACGGAAAGATCGGAGGATTAACACATTTTATGATATAAAAATGTAAAACCTTGCCCTAACCGGTCTGGCTCAGTGGCTAGAGCGTCGGCCTGCGGACTCTAGGGTCCCAGGTTCGATTCCGGTCAAGGGCATGTACCTTGGTTGCGAGCACATCCCCAGTAGGGGGTGTGCAGGAGGCAGCTGATCGGTGTTTCTCTCTCATCGATGTTTCTAACTCTCTATCCTTCTCCCTTCCTCTCTGTAAAAAATCAATAAAATATATTTTTTAAATAAAAAAAAACGTAAAACCTTTTATGTTTATGTATGAAATCATTTGATGCCTGGGGTTTGCTTTGAAATAATCCAGATGAAATATCGAAGTCGGGGCTGGCTGCTCAATTCAGCATGATTTAAAAATAGAGTAGCCCAAGCCGTTCTGCCTCAGTGGATAGAGAGTCGGCCTGCAGACTGAAGGGTCCCAGGTTCGATTCCCAGTCAGGGCACATGCCCAGGTTGTGGGCTCGGTCCACAGTGGGGGGTGTGCAGGAGGCAGCCAATCAATGATTCAATGATTCTCTCTCATCATTGATGTTTCTCTCTCTCTCTCTCTCTCTCTCTCTCTCCCCATCCCACCCTCCCTTCATCTCTGAAATCAATAAAATATATTTTTTAAAAATAGGGGGGGGAAATAAAAAATATATAAAGAAAAAAAAATAGGGGGAAATCAGTTGGTTAGAGCATTGTCCTGATATGCAAAGGTTGTGGGTTTAATCCCTGAGGGACAACCACTGAATGTTGTTTCTCTCTAAAAACCAATTAAAAATAAAACAGGGGAACATCAGAAACAACCTTATGGCTCAGTAACTGGGAACTGGTTAAATGAATTATGGTCCTGCATGTGCAAAAATACTATATCACCACTTAGGACATAATAAACCATGTTTTTACAAGTCCCAGAAGAATCTGTTTTGTTTGTGGAGCTGGAAAACCTCTCTAAGTATGACACAAAGCTCAGAAGCCACAAAAAGGAAGACTGAGAAACCTGACTACATAAAAGCAAAAATCTCTGCATTGCAAAACCCACCTCCAGCAACGTCAAAAGGAAAACTTCCTACTGGGCACGGGCCTTATCTCGATCTATCGCTGCTGGAGCTCAGAGCTGGGCAGTGTGACTTCATCATACCCTTCCTACTTTTCAGTATGTTTTCAAATTGCTGTAACAAAGAGTTAAAGATAATTTAAGTATTGTGAAAGAAAGGGGCCACATGCTGACCTGACAAGCTCAGGAGAGGCCTGCATGGCAGTTTTGCAGACTCCGGAGACCTAAAGTAACCACAAAGGATGGTCTGAAATTAAACCTTAACTAAAAGCAGTTATGGTGGGCAGTTACGTCCTAAGCCGATATCTTCACTGATAAGGTCAACCTTTACTGTAGCTGAGCCTATCTGTCTTTTTGCATCTATGATAACATACCCTTGAAATGTCTGGGTAACTTGTGATTTCCCTGTATCTGGAGCCCCTGGGGCAGGGCCAGGTGTGCTGGGCCCAGGACAGATGCAGCAGATTCTTTCATTTGTCATGTTAATTGTTCCTGCACCCACCTAAGTATGTGTCCATCATTTCACTTTTTATCCTATCACAGAGGTTTCCCCCACTTCACTTAATCCCACCTCCTTGAATGTGTCACCAATGAATTTCATGTATAAATACGGATGTAACCCTGCCATTCTCCGGAGCACTATCTCAATTCGTTGAGGTTCTGCTTCCCGGCATATGTCGACAGTTTGGCTCAAATAAACTCACAAAATTCTTTGCAGGTTTCAATGGTTTTTTTTACGTTAACAGTATATACAAGCTTCTCTATGGCAAAAGACACTATCACACTGGACTAGAATAGTTGCAACACATAAAACAAAGGATGAATACCAATAATGTTCAGAAAGGCCCTATAAGGCGATTTAAAAGTAAATCAAGCCCTAGCCAGTTTGGCTCAGTGGAAGCGGGGACCTGAAGGGTCCCAGGTTCGATTCTGGTCAAGGGCACATACTCGGGTTGCAGGCTCGATCCCCACTAGAGGGTGTGCAGGAAGCAGCCAATCAATGATTCTCATCATTGATGTTTCAATCTCTCTCTCCCTCTCCCTTCCTCTCTGAAATCAATAAAAATATATTTAAAAAAAATAAAAATAAATCAAGATGCCACAGTTGAAAACAGAGCAAAGGATTAGATTTTAAAAACTCATGGAAGGCCTAGCTGGTTCGGCTCAGTGGATAGAGTGTTGACCTGCAGACCAAAGGATCTCGGGTTCGATTCTGGTCAAGGGCACATGCCCGGGTTGCAGGCTCCTCCCCTGCCTGGGCCCTGGTTGGGGCTCATGCAGGAAGCAACCAATCCATGTGTTTCTCTCACATTGATGTTTCTCTCTGTCTTTCCGTCTCTCTAAAAATCAACGGAAAAATATTCTTGGGTGAGGATTAAAAATAAATAATTAAATAAATAAATGAAAGGTTACATTTCAAGTCACCTCAGAGGATGATAAATGATCCTATTTTAAAAAAACACACACACAAGAAACAAACTCACAGAACAGGAAATTTTTAAAAAGGTCAATCTACACATGAGAATATGTTCAACCTTAATCATATTCAGGTATCGCTTCTCGGCCTTTTGGCTAAGATCAAGTGTAGTATCTGTTCTTATCAGTTTAATATTCAGGTGTGAACAACAAAAAAAAGGCCACATGCTAACCTGACCAGCTCAGGGAAGGCCTGCGTGGCCGTCTTGCAAACTTAAAGACCTAAAGTCACCACAAAGGACCGTCTGAAATTAAAACTTGAACTAAAAGCAGGTAGGGTGGGTAGTCACGTCCTAAGCCTGTATCTTCCCTGACAAAGGTCAGTCTTTACCTTAACTGAGCCTATTGTCTTTTTTGCATCTACGATAACATATCAGAGAAATGTCAAGTTACAAGTAGTAACTTCCCTGCCTCTGGGGCTCAACCAAATGTCCTGGGCCCCAGAACAGATACCACAAATCCCTTCACTGTTGTTATCATGTTAATTGTCGATGTTAAGGATCCTGCGCCCAGCCCCAACCGGTTTGGCTCAGTGGCTAGAGCGTCGGCCTGCGGACTGAAGGGTCCCGTGTTTGATTCCGGTCAAGGGCATGTACCTTGGTTGCGGGCACATCCCCAGTGGGGGGTGTGCAGGAGGCAGCTGATGGATGTTTCTCTCATCAATGTTTCTAAAAATCAATAAAATATATTTTTTTTAAAAAAGGATCCTGCGCCCACCTAAGTAAAAGAAGTATGTGTCTATCATTTTACTTTTTATCCAATCCCAGAGTTTCTCCCCTACACAACCCCCCCCCTCTTGCTTTCTCCCACCTCCCTAATCTATCACCAATGGATTTCATGTAACCCACTTACGTCTCCTCCTTTGATTGTAATGTATAAAACATCGTGAAAAACCACCATACTTACTCCGGAGCATTATCCTGGCAACTGTCGACAGTTTGGTTCAAATAAACTCCCAAAACTTCTTCTTCTTCTTTTTTTTAAAATCCTTAGAAACCAAGTTCTTCTTTAAAAAATATATTTTTTATTTTATTTTTTTACAGAGAGGAAGGGAGAGGGATAGAGAGCTAGAAACATCAATGAGAGAGAAACATCGATCAGCTGCCTCCTGCACACTCCTTATTGGGGATGTGTCTGCAACCAAGGTACATGCCCTTGACCAGAATCGAACCTGGGACCCTTCAGTCCACAGGCCGACGCTCTATCCACTGAGCCAAATCGGTTAGGGCACTCCCAAAAACCTTGATGTCAGTTTTGGCCCATGTTACTGGCCAAAGTTTAGATGACTGATAACAGCTGGAGTTGGCCAGGGTGGGGGCAACCAGCATGACCAGTTCATGGCGCACTAGAGAATTGCTCTGACCCCTTGAGAAAGCCAAACGCCAAAACCCATTAAAAATTTAAATACGTAGCCCAGCCGGTGTGGCTCCAGGAGGTTATGCTTCGATTCCCGATTCCGATTCCGGTCAGGGCACATGCCTGGGTTTCAAGCTTGATCCCCAGCAGGGGACGTGCAGGAGGCAGCCAATCCATGATTCTCTCTCATTGATGTTTGTATCCCTCTCTCTCCCTTCCTCTCTGTAATCAATAAAAAACATATATACATACAAAATTATAAAAACTTTAAATGCATATACCCTTCAACCCAGGGACCCTGCTTTGGGGGAATTTACCCTAAGTCAGAGGTGGGCAACCCTTGGCACGCGTGCCAAACATGGCACAGCATTAACTTTTGCTGGCACGCGAAACCCTCTCTTATAATCTTCCGTTTACAATTTTTTTCTTAACATCGACTTTTTTATTTTTCAGATAAATTCAGTGTAGGTGCATCTTAGATAAATAATTTTACATAACAAGTTATCTTAAAGACCATAGACATGGATTGACCAGAGAGGGGAAGAACAATTTCTATGCCTCTGCCTTAACTCTTCCCGCCTTCCTAGATCTGACCAGTGTTTTGGTTTCATCCACATACGCTTGCGAATCTTTGGTCTCAGTGATGCATTTTGTTAAGTCTCATAATAGGAGTAGCCTGACGGTTGAAAGTAGTAGCTTGTGCATATCTCTGAAGGTCACGAAATATAAACCTGATGTGAAATCTCTGTCATCAGTGATGCAGCAGCAAAAGTCCCACTGATAATATCAAACGGAGTCATAAAGTTTTATGTTGGATTATCAGTGTACATGTATACATTAAAAAATAAATGTATTTTTCATCATTATATACTGTGTTTTTGTCGCTCAAATGAATTTTATTATTTCTTCAAGGTTCTTCACATACGTACACCTTAAGAGATACCAAGTAGGCGTAACATATCCTCAAAAAATTAGGGTTGGCACACAGAAGAATTTTGAGTCAGAGATTTTGCTGGTTTTGGCACGCACTCACAAAAAGGTTGCCCACCCCTGCCCTAAGCTCAAGGGAACCCAACCAGAACTTAAAGGCCCACAGGAAAACTACACACCAGCTAGCATGAGTTAATTCTGTACACATTGCTTTGAAATGGTGTCCACAGTCCGTTTTCTAAGTTTAAAAGCAAGTGCTGAAGTAATACTTGGACTATGGTCCCATCTTCACAAGCACTCAGGGTGCTTGTACACTTGTGTGGTGTCAAGAGGCTGGGATAAGGGCGGGAACACGTGCCGAGTGGTGAACCTAGCTGGCCTCAGTGAGTCAACTTGTTGCAGGGGCGGGAGGGAGGAGGGTGTGGAGGGACCAGAATACACAAAGGCAGGGAGAGACTACTGTTTGTCCTTATGCACCTGGGCATTCCTTGAATTGTTAGAACATATACTAGTTTTGTTGTAGCCACCACCACCACCAAAACCATTATAATACTATTTTAAAAAGGACACCAGAGTCCAGCCGGCGTGGCTCAGAAACTGAGGGTCAACTTATGAATCAGGAGGTCACGGTTCGATTCCCGGTCAGGACACATGCCCGGGTTGTGGGCTCCATCCCCAGTGGGGGTGTGTAAGAGGCAGCTTATCAATGATTCTCTCTTATCACTGATATTTCTCTCGCTCCCTTCCTCTCTGAAATCAATAAAAAATATATATATTTTTTAAAAAGAAAGAAAAGGAGACCAGAAAGCATGGGGAAGAGGGAAGTGGTAGGGACTCAGCCCTGCCCGTCCCATGTGGGGCCCCGTAGCCAGCCTGTCCTCCACGCTTGAGGCTGCGGGACAGAGCCCTGCGGGGTAATGCTGGGTCCCAGGGTGGGGAGGGGCCAGCTCCAGGCAGCCCCCCTTTGAAGCTGGAGTCCCTCGGCTGGGACAGGGGCACCCACTTCCAGGCCCCCCTCCCTGTCCCCATGAGATCAGAGTGTGGACATCCAGGCTCCCCCAGCCTTGAGGATCACGAGCACTCACTGCCCCTTCCCTACACGCTTCCCTCTCCCTGAGAACCGAGCGCCTACTGCCAATGGGCCATTCAACGGAGGCCAGGAGTGCGAAGGGCTATGGCTACCCACTCACTCATCTGGTCGGTCAGTCAGTCAACAAGCATTTCAGGAGCACACCTTACCTGCAGGCCCCAGCTCTGCTGGGATGAGGTGGTACCTGTCTTCATGGTCTCCCTGGGCAACAGCGTAGGGGTGCGCCTGGCTCAGGACTTGGCGCATTTTGGGCGGACAATGCACCAAGACCCACAAGACTGTCCTGACAGCGGGGAGGAGCGCCACTCTGGGCCTGGGAAGGGCAGGGCAGGGTCAGCGCACACTGGGGACTCTTGGGGTTGAGTCTCGAGGACTGAGTGGCATTAGCCTGAAGGGCAGGTGGAGAAAGGAGTCCCGGGCAGAGGGACCAGCACACACAAAGGCAGGGGGTCAGGTGCGCGGAGGGGCGTGACCGGGGTGGGCGGGGCCTGGACACTGGAGCCTTGGATGTGCTGCCAAGGAGTTTAGGCTCCATGGATGCTGACAAAATGGCACGGATGGACCTGCTTTCACAGGGAGCCTGCGGCAGTCTGGGGAGCAGCTGGGGGAGGGTCCGGAGGCCGGAGGGCAGGAGGAGGGGCAGGGCGCTGCAGGGGTGGAGGGGCTCCCAGGAGGGGGAGGCGGTTAGTGGACATTCGGGAGGCGAAGAGGGGCGGCGGGAGGGGCGCCCGAGCGGCTGCTTGGGCCGGAGAGGATGGTGCTAGAGTCAGCGCTTCCTGGAGCCGAGGTTTTTTATTTTTATTTCTTATTGCTGCTGTTTTCAAGACTTCAGTTTGGGTTCTAGTATGAAATTGATTAAAAACACATTTTTTGAGGAAAAAAAAAAAAAAGACAAAGAGCAGCTTTTAGAACAAGCTGTCTTGGCAGGGCAGGAAGTGGGACAGGGCCTGCTGATGTAAGTTGGCCCAGCGGGGCCAGGGCGGCGGAGGGACAGAGGACCCGGAGGCGGGGGAGGGCGGGCGGGCCGGGGGGTGCGGCAGGAGCCCTGTGCCTCGGGGTGGGCTCCCCCCAGTGACCCCTCGGGTCCCCCACCCCTGTGCACTGACCGCTCGCCCCGGGAGCCTCCTGCAGGCAGGCAGGCAGGGTGCCCAGGAGGTCAGTTTTGCAGCCAGACAGGTGGCTTCCTGTCAGGGTCTGACCCTTAGGAGCTGGGCCACCGGAGTCTAAACCGTCCTTATCTGGAAAGTGGAGGCTGCCGTGAGACTATGGGAGAGGAGGTGTGGGCAGTTTACCAACCTCACCTGCATGGACGCTGTGCCAATGTCTCTGACCTGGGGGCACGCTCCTGTCCCCTCCGGCCGCTCCCTGGGGCACCAGTCTCCTTCCCTAGGAATCGTCGCTGGCCTCCTCGGCCATCCTTCCCGTGTCCTTTCCCAGGGCCTTGCCTGTCCCGGGTCCCCCTCCTGGGCCCCCTCTTTCCCCCTCCTGGACCCCTCTCTTCCACCCAAGAGCTCCAGGCCTCTGCACGCCTCCCTCCCTCCCTCCCTCCCTCCGTCTTTTCCGTCTGTCACCCTCTGCATCTCCCTTCTGCCCACCCTGAGGCCCCCAACTCCGTAGCAAAGTACCGCAAACTGGGGGGCTTAAAGCAACAGGAAGTTAACCTCTTGCCATTTGGGGCCGGAAGTCTGAGACAAGGTGCCAGCAGGGCCCTGCTCCCTCTGCAGGCTCCAGGGGAGGGTCCTGCGGGGGCTCTTCCAGCCCCTGGTGGCTCCGGGGTCCTCGGCTTATGGTTGCATCACTCCAGGCTCTGCCTCTGTGGTCCCAGGGCCACCTCCTCCGTGTCGCTCGGAAAGACACCTGTCACTGGACTTAGGGCTCATCTGAGTAACCCGAGGTGATCTCATCCCTGGACCCTTAACTTAATCCCATCCCACACTCCTTTTTATAACAAGCTCACGTTCACAGGTTCCGGGTATTAGGACCTGGACATATGGACCCACTACACCCAGCGGGGTGCCCCCCAGCCTCTCCCCCGGCACCTCCACCCACTCCCCGCTGGCTCAGCTAAGGCACACACCCCCCAGCAGCAGAGAACAGCGCACGTCGGAGACCTGCTTCAACCTGCCTGGGCTGCCTCCTCTCGCCCTGGCAGCCTGAGACCTTTTGTAGAATTCCCTTTTGAAACCCCAGACACTGGGCAGCCTGGCCCCTTCTCAGCCCAGAGGCCTCCCGGGCCTCCCTTCTTCCCCGCCCCCCGGCCCCATGACCAGCAGATCCCCCGGCTGCAGGCTCCTGGAATGTCTCCCTTTGGAGCCCTCAGGAGGCTGGGGGCATGACCTGTCCAGAGCTCCTGCCGCCTCCCAGCGGCCCCGAGCTGTTTGGGGAAGAGGCCCGCCTGCCCTGAGAGTCAGATGGCTCTCTCCCTGATACTCAGATTTGCACCAATCTTGGCCCCCAGGACTGGCTGTCCACACAAGTGGGGCCACTGCCTCCCTCTCCTGGCCTCTGGGGGGCCTGGGGTCTACATGTGGACAGAGGTTTCAGGAAAGGGTTCCTGTCAGGGTCTGACTCTCAGAAGCTGGGCCACTCGGGGTCTGGGCCAGCCCCGTGGGCTCTGGGGAGGAGGGTGTGGACAGTGGCCATTAGTGGTCAAGATTTGTAACTGGCCGGGGGAATGATTAGCGAATGACTCCTCCGGGCAAGTAGCCTCTCTGAATCACACTTGGTCTCACGGGGTTTGGTGAAGATTAAGTGATGGAGCGGCTACTCCTCGATGGATGAACTGTGAGACGTGCAGACGGGAGGTCTTTCCCCTCCTCCCAGAGACCAGCTCAGGGCCCTGGGACTCGGATCTGAGGGCTGAGGACATGGTCCCTTTCTGCCTGGGAGGGCTGTGGAGGGACCGTGAAAGGAGAGACCAACCAGTGACAAGACGGTGGTTACGACGACTTAACATTCATTCGGCTCACACCACGGCCAGGCCAATTCCCAAGTGCTGCCCCTTGGGCAAAGCTGGGGACCGCAGGCTCGGAGCGAAGGGACCACCTGTGAGGACACGTGATCCAAGGCATCACGTGGAGGCCAGGGCAGCGCAGAGCTGGGTTGGGCTGGGGCTGGGAGCAGGGCCACCTGGCAGGGTGTGACCTGGAACGCAGTGGCGCAGGGAGGGGCCTTCCAGGAAGGCCGGCATTCCTGCTGTCAACCGGGGCCAGGTGCAGCTCGATGCCAGGCAGCGTCACGGCGACGCCAGCCTGTTTGGTAGTTTGGACCCAGGGATTTCCCTCCGATCCGGTGACATCGGAGTGAACTTTAAACAGCCAATGGGTTGGCTGGCACTAGCCAGGGCCCAGCTGATGGAAAGGCAGGCGGTGGCTGGGACCTGCATGAGGTGGGATTTCAGCAGAAAACGCCCCAAATGAGAGGGAGCCACCTCCTCCCTGCCATACCTCTCAGCCACACAAAGTTCCAAAACGCTGGCTTAGCAGCTGACAGTTCAAATCCCGGCCGGCCTCCGTTGCACAGGCACGCCCCTAGCAAGCAAGGACCACCTCCCAGGTTCACGTGCTGCCTTCTTCATGTCAGACACAGCAAGAGCAAGTGGCCACGGCCCGCTGGGAGCCTCTGAGGTCTGGAGAGGGGTCAAGGGAAGGGCACCGGTGCCCAGTGCTCAGAACCGAGGCCAGGGGAGCCGCGCCCCCAGGCTGCCCAGGCAAAGCAGGGGCTTCGGCAGCGGCAGTGCCCTGGGCTCACGGCCACCTTTCGGCCTCCAGTTGCGCTGCCGGCTTATGAGGGTCCAGGGATGGGGCACGAGAAGGCCCCTTGCCCCTCCCACCACAGGGCTTGACTTGGAGGAGATGCACTAATTCAGCATGGCACACATTCAGCCTGCGGGGTCTTATCTGGCCACAGGGGCGGGGGAGGGAGAAAAGGGGGAGCGCGAAGAACTGAACCGCAGCAGCCGCAGACCTGGCAGTCCCCGGGGTCTCTCTGCTGTCTCAGGAGAGACGGGGTCCTGGGGGCAGAACCAACAGGGACCACCAGGCATGCCCCCACCTCCCCATCTGGTACCTCCACTCTGATTGGTCAGTGCCTGAGCCGTGCTGGTTGGTTAGTGTTTGGAGGATCCCCTCAGGGAGGGCCTGTGCCAGGCTGTCACCTGTGCCAAGGAAAACGTACACAGGTTAGGGCCTGGTTCTGTGTGTAGACAAGCTCCATCTGCCCTCCGGAAGGCGGGGGGGGGTGGGCCCAAGGGGCAGGGCGCCCCATCTCAGGTGCTCCCAGGCCAGGCTGATGTCGAGTTGAGGGAAAATGTGGGGTTTGCCCTTGAGAAGGCCAAAGACCCCATTTTTTAGGGGCAGTGTGTAGGCAGCGCCTACAGGACGCCCCCCCTCAGCCAGGTCTGCGTGGCCGCAGGGCCTCTGCCTCCCTGCAGGCTCCAGGGGCGGGTCCAGGCTGCCTCCCACACCGCGGGTCCCACCATCCTGAGGTGCTCTTCTGTCTTCACACTCCTCTTCGTAAGGGAAGCTTCCAGAGACCCTACCGCTCCCCCCACAGCTCTACCCAGAGGCGGCCTCTACAACGGGCCCGGGACCCCACTGGCGGGCCAGGTCAACAGCCATCGTCCCCCTCCGCCTCCGCCAGGACCTGAGGCCCACGTACCAAACTCCCCAGCGCACCGCATCGCCACTGACTCCCCTTCCCTCTGCAGAACCCGTGATGGTGCAGCCCGTGTCGGTGGAGCCCTCGGTGGGCCACCTCCAGCCTGTGTAACCCCACAAGCGCCCCCCGAGGCAGGAGTTCCAAGGCCCTGTGCCCAGAGCTGGACTGCGACCCGCACTCTTACACGGCCACCCCGCGGCCAGAACCGACCCTTCCGAGTCCCTCCTTTCGCTGCCTCCCTTGGGGGGCCTGTGGGGGCAGCTGCATGCCCAGGAGAGGCCCCTCCCATTGAAAGTCCTCCCAGGCCCTGAAGTCTTCACGGTCTAGACCAGCGGTTCTCAACCTATGGGTCGCGACCCCTTTGGCGGTCGAACGACCCTTTCACAGGGGTCGCCTAAATACATCCTACATATCAGATATTTACATGACGATCCATAACAGTAATGAAGTAGCCACGAAATAATTTTATGGTTGTGTCACAACATGAGGAACTGTACTTAAAGGGTCGCTCGCGGCATTAGGCAGACTGAGAACCGCTGGTCTAGACTCTCCTCTCACTTCCCCTCCCCACGGGCTGGGCCAACCCTTGCCGCTCAGCCCGTGGCCGCATCGCTCGCCCCCATGGCTCCGACCATCCCTCTGGGATGGCCACTGGCTTCCTCTCCTGCCCACGCCCAGGTTCCCGGCCGGCTGGCGGACATCTGCCCACAGCGCTGAGCAAACACCCAGTACGTCCCAGTCCTTGGAAAAGGGAGGCAGAGCAAGGCCAGAAAGGGGGGTGCCGTTTCACATGGGAGGCTCCTGCAATAAGAACGCAGGAACCCCTTAATCCTTTAAATGGAAACACTTGCTTCTCGCAGGAATGGGGGAGTGGGGCGGGTGCTCAGTGGTTCGGAGGCTCGGGGCGAATCAGGCTGAACAGCTTTTGTTATCTTACTTTTTGAACGACACGAGGGTTTTTCCTCTTTGAACCACTCAGTCACTGAAATAGGGAAGAATGCCGTCTTTTGGAAAAGGTTAATCACTTTCACGGAACTGCTCCCTTGAAGGGGGCCTGTTTGCATGTCTGCCACCTGCGGTCTGAACGCTGCAGGTTTGGAACCTCCAGGCTCCGAGGCCAAGGTCTGAGCCACAGGGCAGCCCCCCGGCCTGTGAGCACCGACACACGCTGGTGCACACTCGGCTGCAACGACCACTGTAGTGAGAGGATTGGAGGCTGAAGGCCAGGATGTTCGCTGGGAGCCGAGCCCCCCCACCCCCATCCCCACCCCCACCCCCACGTCTCCATTACTTAAGTGGCTCACGGCCACCTTCAGGCACCGTCCCTGCTGCATCCTCTTTGGAAAGCCATGGACAGAGACCACACTCAGGAAACTGCCGAAGACTGGTCCCTAACATAGGATTCGGCCAGCAGCCTGGTGTTACTTATAGTCGTGGGGCCAGAGAGGGCCTCACCAGGGTGGCTGTGTAGAGGGGGTGGGGGGAGGGAGGAGGGAGGGCTGGCTCCTCTGTGGCAGAGGCCTGAACAACAGGAACTTGAGAAGACAGAATACTCTGACCTCATCCTCAATGTGACCAGCACAGGGCCATGACCAGCTCAAGGGGCGTGGGGGTAATTAGTGAGTTTTATGGGCTGAAGGCGCGTGTCCCCCTGGATCCACATGTTCAAGTCTAATCCTCAAGGTGAAGGCACTTGGAGGTGGGACTTAGGGAAGTGACGAGGTTTGGGTGAGGTCGTGGGGTAGAGCCCCCACGATGGGACTGGTGCCTTTACCGGGGACAGAGCTTCCTACCTCCGCCATCAGCTATGAAACAAGCAGCAGGTTCCCCAGGACACTGAATCTGTGGGCACCTTGACCTTGCTCAGCCTGCAGCACTGAGAAATGTCTGTTAAGCCTCCCAGCCGGTGGTACTTTTGGGATGGCCGTTTGAACTGAGACAGGCTGCTGGGAGCACTTGATGGGGTCGGCTGGGGGTGGGAAATGTATTATCCGTTAAATACGCCACAGAACACGGTCCCGTCTCCAGGCTCCACAATCGGAGCAGAGACCAGGGTAGGAAGCAGAGCCTCACCCACCTTCACTGCCGGCACCTGGGCTGGTGCCCACAGGCACTTAGAAGCCGCAAACCGACGGGTTTTTAGACTTTGATCGGTGGCAGGAGCACTGAGAACCTAGAACCCAGAGTTCAGCACCACTTTAGGAAATGCTGCGTACACCGTCCGGGGCCAAGGACTCCCACCTTCAGACCCGGCCCAGTTCCATAACGGACATCTCTCAGGAACAGTACCTACCCCTCGCCAACATCAGGCGCACGAGGGTTTCTCTTCACTCATAAAACGTTTATGACTTTGCGACAGTGGGCAAGAAAGCTCGCTGGGCTTGCAGGCAACCTCCAGTAGTCAATGAGTAATGACCGTGGCTTGCCCAACGGGATCGAGTTTTCCAATCACAAAGCTGGGCTGAAGTGTGCGCCAGCTTAGGGGCGGTGTGCGGGGTGCTGCTGGGGTGCCCACCGGTGGAATCTAAAGGACCAGCCAAGGGCTTGTGGGAACCACTGGTTTCCAGCAGCAAAACCTCTGAAAACTATCCCAGGGTCGCCAGGATACTGCTTCCTGCTGTTAACGCGTTAAACCCAAACAAATCCAGAAAAGGGACCCGGCCATAGCCAGTTTGGCTCAGTGGGTGGAGTGTTGGCCTGTGGACCAAAAGGTACTGGGTTCGATTCCGGTCAAGGGCATATACCTTGGTTATGGGCTCCTCCCCAGCCCAGGCTTTGGTTGGGCTTGTGCAAGAAGCAACTAATCGATGTGTTTCTCTCACATCAATGTTTCTGTCTGTCTTTCCCTCTCTCTAAAAATCAATGGAAAAATATCCTCGGGTGAGGATTAAAAAAATAAATAAAATTAAAAAAGGACCTGGCTCTCGCTCTGTGACACTCAACACACCGAACTCCCCGGCTTCCGTTTCCTCATCACTTCAACGGGGCACAGCGGGCCCTCCAGCTCCCACTCCACGATGCTGCCCACGGCCACTTCAGAAAACCAGGCCTGTTTTTAATGTTTGTGAGAAGCTACTTAACCTCTGTGAGACTGCTCCCTTATCTATAAGAAAAAAGATAAACTGGGGAGAAGCCATCGTGAGCAGCGGAAAAGAAAGACTTCGGCAGGCTCGATTCGTAGCCTGTGTGACCTAGAGCTGGTTACCTGGCCTCTCTGAGTCCCACTTTCTTCACCCGGAAAGCGGAGATGTCTGCCGTAAGGACTGTGGAAGGGTCCTGCTCAGCCACGTCCCAGCAGGTGCAAGATAAACACCGGTGTCCTCCCTTTGTTCCTATTTCACACTCAGCGAACGAACGAACGAACGAACGAACGAACGAACGGGAGAGAAAGGGATGTGAATGTGCTAAAATGTCTGTAAAAATATCACACCCTTCAAAACCAGATCTCGCCGCCTACATTCCCGTTCTGACGTCAGAGGGCTTCTGACTAACACAGCCCACCTCTGAGGTTACCAGAGAGGATCTGAAAGACGGGACCAATGGGCCACAGGAAGCACCATCCAAAGAGGGAAGAGGCCCTGGCCGGGGAGCTCAGTTGGTTACAGCATCATCCTAACACGCTAGGGTTGCGGTTTTGATCCCCAGTCAGGGCACATACAAGGATCAACCAATGAATGCATACATGGGTGGCAGGACAGCAAATCAATGTTCCCCTCTATCTCTTTCTCTTCTCTCTCCCGCTTCTGCAAACTCTGTCTCTTTCTCTCAAAAATCAATTTTAAAAAATTAGAAAAAACTGAAGAGGGAAGAGACGTGGTCTGGACATATGGCCCTGCTGGGCACCATCTCTCGGGGTGCTGTGACAGCATCAGGAGGCCTGAGGAACCAGTCTGGGTCCCCCGGCCAGTGGGCGCCATGATGGTGCGGTGAGCTCTGTAATCTCAAGGCAGCTCTACGCCGTCCCTGAGACCTGAGGCCCTGCAGGAGCACTGGCACGACTCCGAGGAGCCCTTTAAGCTCTAAATGAACCGAGGGAAGGGCTCTGAGCACATGTCCCCAAAGCCAGCTCTGCGAGAACGTCGCCTGCGGGAACAAGGTGTGCCCATACAGAGCTCAGGGAGGACCCTCGCACACGGGGCGGAAGACGCTGCAGCCACCAGTCTCAGCCAGCCGCTTCCCGTGCCCCCACCCCGGCCCCGGCCCAGGCTCTCATGCTCCAGCTGGTTCGGATGGCCGTGGGTTCCCCGTCCAGAGAAAGAAGACTCATCATTCATAACACAGCGACAGACCCGTCTGCTCCTCGTGAGGACATTGTATTTTAAACCCAGAAAGAGTCGTAACTCTGAGATGCTCCATATGCTGCCTTTAGCTTCTACAGACACAAAACCGCTCCCCTTTGACAGGGGACGCCTCTGGCTGGGCTGGAGAGGTGCCGTGTGGGGGCGCTCCCCCAGTGAGCAGGAATGTGGTGGGCACGCACCAGGCCCATGGTCTGGTCTGTGCGGGCAGAGCCGGGACGATGGCAGGGGCCATGTACTCTGGAGGAGGGTAACCAGAAAGCGTGGCCAGGAAAGGACTCTGGGCTGACAACCTAGCAGAGCCAGCAGGCCCTTGCCTGCCACTCACCACATCCCAGAGCTGAAGGGCAGCCCTTTGCCAGCCGTGGCACCGCACCGGCAAAAGCACATGCGACTGGACCAGACGCCTCGTGCTGCTAAGGAAGAAGACTCCAGTCGGACAAGGTCCTAGTGGGGGTCCTGGGAAGCGGGTGGGCCTCTCAATACAACCCCAAACCCTGGGAACGGCTGCATGTGGGAGGGAGAGGGGGCGAGTGACTTGGACACACTGATCCCCCGAGTAGGGGAGCCAGGGCCCCCTCACATCTGCAGTGGCCACGTGCGTCAGAGACCGGCACGTGAGACTGGAGCACTCCACAGGGACACCGGGCTCCCCTCCCGCTCCCGGCAGCGCGTCAGGTCCGAGGCTTGTCTCCCGGGCGCGGGTGGGTTCTGTCGTGGGACTGGCTTGGCTCTGCTGGTCTCAAGGCCTCCAGTTCAGCCGAGCCTTCACCCCTCAGACGAACTGGGACAGGTTGGGGACTTTGATGTTGAGGTCACCGATGTTGATGTTCCGAGGGATCTCGGGCAGGTTCATGTTTTTTACAGCGGACACGGCCCGGGCGGGGGCTGCCGAGAGGCCGCCCTGGGGAGAAACGAGAGGTGGGAATGAGACAAACCCTCGGTGCCATGGACTTAATGCGCAGAAAACCCAGTGATGGAGGTCTCAACCATGTCTAGCCCGGTCCGGCCGGCGTGGCTCAGTGGTTGAGTGTTGACCCATGAACCAGGAGGTCACAGTTTGATTCCCGGTCAGGGCACATGCCCGGGTTGCGGGCTCGATCCCCAGTAGGGGGCATGCAGGAGGCAGCTGATCAATGATTCTCTCTCATCATTAATGGTTCTCTCTCTCTCCCTCTCCCTTCCTCTCTGAAATCAATATATCCTATCTAATAAAGAGGGAATATGCTAATTGACCCTCACACCATTGCAAAGATGATGGCACCCACAGCCAATAAGGAGGGAATATGCTACTTGACTGCCCTGCCCTCAAAGATGGTGGCGCCCACAGCCACAAGATGGCTGGCAGGGAGGGCAGCTGGGGGCAACCAGGCCAGCAGGGGAGCAGTTAGGCATCAATCAGGCTGGCAGGGAAGTGGTTAGGGGGTGATCAGGCTGGCAGGCAGAAGTGGTTAGGGGCAATCAGGTAGGTAGGCAGGCAAGCAGCTGGGAGTGAGCAGTCCCGGATTGTGAGAGGGACGTCCGACTGCCTGTGGGATCGGGCCTAAACCAGCAGTCAGACATCCCCTGAGGGGTCCCAGATTGGAGAGGGTGCAGGTTGGGCTGAGGGACATCCCCCCCCCAATCAGTGCATGAATTTCATGCACTGGACCTCTAGTGTGTGTGTGTATACATTTTTAAATGTCCAGCCTGAGCACACACAAGGCAAGCTTCGCCTCCCCCCGTCCTTGAAGCCAGCCAACAAAACAATCTTCAGCTGACCTGGCGCTATGGTAATAGGGGTCCAGACCCTGAGCTCCTGAAGGCTGTCACTTAGGTAGCTGTACAGCCCCAGCACCTCACATGCCTGGCCCGCGGTCGGTGCTCGATAAATGCTTGCGGAAATAATCCGAGATGGTTTAACTAAGTCACACTCAGTCGCGGGCACTTTTCAGGTTACAAAACAAAGCAAAACCCTTTCCTCAGGAGACTGAGGACTCTTATAAACAAGTGCAGTCACGGGGACATTTCTAAAAGGAAAACGAATGTCACCGCTTAGGGCACCTGCTTGCCAACTGAGAATGTGAGATGGAAAAGAACAGGCTTTCGCAACGTCACAGGCAGCCAGATAGGAGGAAGGACCAGCGGGAGGTCGGCGGACCCACACCCGCAGGGACTGGTCACAGACCCAAACAGTCAAGGCACCTACGGTCACCTTCACCCTCCAGGCTCTCGCCTGCTGCGCAGAGAGGAGGGGAGGAGACTGACAAAGACTCAAAACCATTTCCTCCTCATCGTCTGCCTTCTAGATCCTGAGTCCCATTTCACCCTCGGTTCCACTCTCGCCCCGCAAGTCTCCGTTTCTTCTGGTTCCCAGCCCGCTCGCCTCTGAGTCACTTACTATTCCTGGAACCGTCCCAGCCTGCATTTCTAGAACTACGGTTGCCACAATAGCTGTGGTCTGGAAAAGCTTCCTCAGCAGGACTGCCAGTCCTCACAGAAACAAGAATTCCTGGTTTCGCAAGATCAAATCTGTTACCCAAAGCAAGAAAGCTGCCTCCGACACGGGGGAGATTAAAGCGGTCATTTGCCCCGCGATTTCGCAGCGTGTGAAGGTGGGCCCCTGCCAGGCGGATGAAGGTGATGGAGGCCCAGTGGGGACAGGACAGACTTCCTGGGAGCATCTGCACCACGTCGGGGTGGACTGGGGCATGTTACTTTCAAACCCAGTTCAATCACTCCTGTAGCTTGTTATAAGGCTGTAACTGTAAATAAGGCTGTAACTGTAAATACTGGGAGATCAGACTCATCTGGCACACAAACTAGGAAACCACACTGCAATTGGAGAAGGGGTGCTGGGCCTTGAACGTGTGGCTTTGAGAGGAAGAATTACAAACCACAAACATAGGCCACAGCCCCCTGCAGCTGCTTGCCTTCCGGTGCTATCTGGCATTTCCATGCACATTTTTTGCCTCCTTCTTACCTGGCCTTCAAATCAATGAGCTTTCACGGACTCAAGGAAGAAAGGAGACACAAACGGGCCAGGACAGCTGTGCGCTCACCTCCGATTTCTCCAGCCTGTTCTGAGCTTCGATATGAGCCACGATTTCATTCATGTTTGTTTCCAACACCATCCCCCCCATCACCACCTCCTGTAGGATGTAGTGCACCTAGAGGGGGAGGAGAAATGAGAGGGGTCAGAGCACCCTGGGCAGTTAGCGTGGGAGCCTCGCGGGCGCTCTGCAGCGGCAGGGCCGTGGGACGGGACCCCGGCCCCCAACAGACATGAGGCCCCTGGGTCATCCACCTCTCAAGGGAGGCCACAGGGGCTTCCCTCGTGCGCACACGTCACACATGCATCTCCCAGGAGCAGGGGTAGAGGTGCCTGGCCACACTCAAGGCAGGAAGGCGGTGCTGAGAGCACGGGCTCTGAGGTGGGGCAGACCCTGGTTAAATTCCGCTCTGTTGTTAGCTTGTGAACTTGGGCACGCTAGCCTTTTTTCTTTGTTAAAATATATGTTATTGATTTCTACAGAGAGGGAGGGAGAGGGATAGAGAGTTAGAAACATCAATGTGAGAGAAACACTGATCAGCCCCAACATCGATACAGCCCGCAACCAAGATACATGCCCTTGATCGGAATCGAACCTGGGACCCTTCAGTCCACGGGCCGACACTCTAGCCCAGGGGTGGGCAAACTTTTCGAGGGCCACAATGGGTTCTTAAACTGGACTGGAGGGCCGGAACAAAAGCATGGATGGAGTGTTTGTGTGAAATAATATAAATTCAAAGTAAACATCATTACATAAAAGGGCACGGTCTTTTTTTTTTTTAGTTTTATTCATTTCAAACGGGCCAGATCCGGCCCGCGGGCCATAGTTTGCCCACAGCTGCTCTAGCCACTGAGCCAAACCGGTCAGGGCCACACTATCCTTTCAATGCTTCCGGGATGGTGGCAAAGACTGAACAGGATAACCTGGTGCCCACACACAGTGGACCCTAAATAGATAATGACGGCGTTCATTACATTATCATCGTTCATCGACATCCATCCATAGATGAGTGGATAAACAAAATGTGGCATATTCATACAATGGACTATAATTCAGCCTTAGAAAGGAAGAAAATTCTCACACCTGCTACAACATGGATGAACCTTAAAGACACGAAACTGAGTGAAATAAGCCGGACACCAAAGGACAAACAGGGTATGATTCCATTTCTATGAGGTACCTAGTGGTCAAAATCATGGAGGCAGAAGTATAATGTGGCTGCCAGGGGCTGGGGGAAGGAGGGCACGGGTGGTTGCTGTTTGATGGGCAGGGTTTCAGTTTTGCAGGATGAAAAGAGTTCTGAGATGGATGCACAAGACAGCGAATGCACCTAATACTGCTGAACTGCACTTGGAAACGAAGACGGTAAACTTCATGTTGGGTAAATTTCACAATGAAAAATAACAGGTCTCCACACCTATCCTCCTAGCATTAGTCCGTTTGTTTAGCGCACTGTCTTCACGGAGAAGCAGTACCAGCGGAACATCCACTACCTGCTGAGCACTGTATATGCGACTTATTTTATTTTTTTTTATTATTATTTTTTAATCTTCACCCGAGGTTATTTTTCCATTGATTTTTAGAAAGAGTGGAAGAGAGAGGGAAAGACAGAGAGAAACATCAATGTGAGAGAAACACATAAATTGGTTGCCTCCTGCAGGAGCCCAAACCAGGGCCCAGACCAGGGAGGAGCCTGCAACCAACGTACGTGCCCTTGACCAGAATCGAACCCGGGACCCTTTGGTCTGCAGGCCGACGCTCTATCCACTGAACCAAACCGGCTAGGGCAATATGCGGCTTATTTTAATATCACAACATCCACCCAAGACAGGTAATGCAATCTTCATTTCACAGATGAGAAAACGGACACATGGAACCTCCCAGTGTCACGTGTATTCGCAGCAGAACTGAGCGCTGAATCTAGGCGGCCTGGCTGCAGAGCTCACGGTCTACCCTTCCCACCACACTTCCTCGAAATCCCAAATGCCTTCCCTCTGCTCATCCCTCATCCACATGGAATCGCTTAAGACTTGCCTTTGCTGTGCCAAGGATCTTGTAGGAATTTTTCCGTGCTTTATCCCCAAGGCCCGAACTGTGCCCCGGGCAGAGCAGGCGCACTGAGTGACAGGCCTTTTACAAATCTGAGCAGCGTATTCCTGTGCTTAGAAGGCGGGTGGCAGTGTGGTGGGAGGCTTCATGGAGAAGGTATGAAAGGCCTAATACAGGACCAGCCATTGGCTAATCGACAACAGCAGTTAAGACTTCTGATTTGAACACTGCATCATGAACTCGTAACTTTTAAATGCTATTCAAAATGTATCAGTGCAAAGTGCAAAAAGGAGAAATAAATAAAAATGCAACCTCCATTTTCAACAACACTAGGAAGAAGTCCAGGCCCCCCAAACGCTGTCAAGAGCAGGGAGCTCAATGCAAGGGCATCTCTCCTTCAGAGCACGAAAGGGTGAAAGGATGCTATGGAGAGAGAACACAGGCTGGGAAGCTCAGAGAAACGGCACAAATCCACTTCCTGAAGGTAGGGGGCACACCCTCTGGGAGCAAACAGATTCCTTGTTTTTGGACGACAGAGCTTCCTTGGAGCTGGAGCTAAGGTGAAATGAGAATCCACACGTACAAGCTCTGTTTGCCTCCCAGAGCTGGTCTCTGCAGCTGCAGAAATGACAGGCGTGCACGGTGCCTGCCTGTCAGCTGGAGAGAACACAGGTAAGGGAACTCACCCAGAATCCCACACCGTGACAACTGCCGCGAGCCGGGAACACAGACTTGACACCTCCCCAACCAAGCATTCCGCAAACAGCCGGCCCCTGAAAACTCACCTACTTAAAGACGAGTTATAAAAAAGGACTTCTATAAAGACTCACAAGGACCAATGAGGAAAGAAACAGGAAAGCAAAGAGGCAGGCTCACACTACACCTTGGGAAAACACTGCCGCGGGGCAGATAAAATTGTCATAAAATATTTTGCAAAATTCAAAAAAGAAAACTCTGAAGCAAGAGCTCAAAGCAGAGATGCAAGCAAGAGCTTATGGGATAAGCAGGGAGGTAAGAAGACGCCTACCAGCACAGCTCAGAAAAACGTGCAGAAATGAAGGTGGACGTGCAAGGAAAGACAGGGAGGAGAGCTGCTGCTAACACAGTAAGGAGCGAAAAAGGAGAGCAATGCAAAACAGCAAGTAAACTGAAACAAACAAGGAAAAAACAGTTGAAAGGAACAGAGAGAAAACAAGTTACAGAAGACAGCTAAGGAGACATGCCTGAAACTAAAATAGACAAATATATAGCGACTTGTTCATAAAGATTCCATAAACATACAGTGACTTGTTCATAAAGATTCCATAAAGATGGACCTGAGGGCGTAGCTGGGATACGAGAGGAGCTACATGCCAAAAGGACACCGTGGGTCCCAGAGAAAACTGGCCCTCCACAGGCAGCGCCAGACCTTGTGGGCAAGACAACTGGACTTCTGCAACCGGGAAAGAGAGATCAAATCACTTAGAGGGGCAGTAACTGCCCTGGCGGGGTGGCTCAGTCGGTTGGAGCATCATCCCACACTCCAAAAGGCTGTGGGTGCGAATCCCGGTCAGGACACACATAAGAGGCAACTGATAGATGTTTCTCTCTCACATCGATGTTTCTCTCTCTCTCTCTCTCTCTCTCTCTCTCTCTCTCTCTCAATCAATCAATCAATAAACATATCCCCGGTGAGGATAAAAAAAAAAAGGGGGCAAATCTTGAAAATTTCCACAGTAAAATTCTAGCAGAAAAAGGAGCAATACCTACAAAATGCCCAAGGAGAAAAAGTATGAGCAGAGCATTTTATACTGTGTTGATCATCAACCAAGAGTGATACAGCGGGAACCACTGCTCCCATGTGTCTTTCTAGAGCAGCCGTGGGCAAACTACGGCCGCGGGCCGGATCCGGCCCGTTTGAAATGAATAAAACAAAACAAAAAAAAAAAGACCATACCCTTTTATGTAATGATGTTTACTTTGAATTTATATTAGTTCACACAAACACTCCATCCATGCTTTTGTTCCGGCCCTTCGGTCCAGTTTAAGAACCCATTGTGGCCCTCGAGTCAAAAAGTTTGCCCACCCCTGGTCTAGGGGATCTGCAGGACACACTTCTGGCAGCTGAGGGGTGACTGGAAAATTGCCGGCAGAAGGACGGGTGGTGAGCAGTGAGTCCACATACTGGTAGGACTAAGACTAAAGGCGACGAGAGTGATGACAGAATGTCAGTGCTGTGCCCTGACAAGGCACCAACATTAGGAAGACACAGGGGAGAACAGGAGGGCAGTAGATAGAATAACAGTAACGATTCCCCATCCTCAATGGCTGAGAGCCGATGGATAGCACTTAAAACCAACAACTCATGTTATAAAGAAACGGGCATGCCCTAACCGGTTTGAATCAGTGGATGGAGCGTCGGCCTGCGGACTGAAGGGTCCCAGGTTCGATTCCGGTCAAGGGCATGTACCTTGGTTGCGGGCACATCCCCAATGTATGCAGGAGGCAGCTGATGGATGTTTCTCTCTCATCGATGTTTCTAACTCTCTATCCATCTCCCTTCCTCTCTGTAAAAAAATCAATAAAATACATTTAAAAAAAGAAAAAAAATAGAAATGGGCGTTATGACTTTTATTGTGACTTCCCTCACGTCCAAGCCCACAATCACTTGCTATGAACAGTATTTTCAGAGCCACCGAACTTTTGATTTAGGGCCAACAGGACCTTTTTGTCTTGACACGTTCTATGCTATTTTTCTTGCATAACGTTCACCCGTAATGCATCCCCTACAATTTTCAGTTTCCCTGAACAGGGAGAACGCAGAGTCCAGTGAAGCATTCAGTACAGAACCCTTGTAGGTTTTTTTAGGCCCCCACCTCTCATCTTTTAAAAAAAAATATTTTTATTGACTTCAGAGAGGAAGGGAGAGGGAGAGAGAGATGAAAACATCAATGATGAGAGAGAATCATGGATTAGCTGCCTCCTGCACGCCCCCTACTGGGGATCGAGCCCACAACCCTGGCATGTGCCCTTGACTGGAATTGAACCCAGGACCCTTCAGTCCGCAGGCTGACGCTCTGTCCACTGAGCCACACCAGCTCAGGCCCATCCCTCATCTTCAAGGTTCCTTGTCCAAACCTAATTCCACGTCATTGCCTTTTCCAGGGACCTGGCCTTGCCAGAGCGCTCACCTTTGTTTTCATGGGACAAATTCTCGTTTCTCACGCATGGCTTACCTGGCTATTACTGAGTGAATGACATGATTACAATACCAGTGTAAGTGGCATCAACAGGTCTGAACACGTCAGTCACACTGACCTTGGGTGGACACAGTCTCTCGTGGTGTAAATAAGCAAGGTCAAGACACTAGGGAACAGCTGCCCAGCGGCCTGTGTCCACCTGACAAGTCGGGGAGACCTCTTCCACTGAACGTGGGCATCGTTCTCTGAGTGGAGATCAAGGGAACTTGCGAAAGTCAGAGGTTGCCAAGCACAGGTGTGGGGAGAAGGCAGTCAGCCAGACAAATCACAAAGCCTGGTTCTGTCCAATGACAGCCGTGGACTGATGGAGCGACCTTGAGGTCAAGAGAAATGTGGGTAAACACCTCAGAGGGCCCCGAGAGTTAAAGGACCAACATGACAAAGGGAGGCAGGGGAAAGGGAAATCTGAAATCTGAGTCGTGAAGGTGGCAATAAAAACCCCACACGTAGCCCTAGCCCATTTGGCTCAGTGGATAGTGCTGGCCTGTGGACCAAAGGGTTCCAGGTTCGATTCTGGTCAAGGGCACATACCTTGGTTGCAGGCTCCTCCCTGGCCCCGGCCCTGATCAGGGCGTGTGCAGGAGGCAACCAATCGATGTTTCTCTCTGCCTTTCCCTCTCTCTTCCACTCTCCCTAAAATCAATGGAACAATATCCTTGGGTGAGGACTGAAAAACAACAACAGAACCACAGAAGTAGAAGAAACCAGAGAGGTCAAGGTCCTCGAGAGCCCTAACCCAGCCACACACAGCGGGCACTGAACAAATATGAACTGCCAATTAATAACAATTCACAACATTCTGCTATTTCAGCAGCCACCTAAAACAATGACACCAGCAAAACTCATTCCAAAGTGTTTGTTCAGAGAACAAGAGTACCACTGATTCCTTGGTTCTTGGCAAATGCACCAGCAATTTGATCCAGGAATAATCACAACCAGGAAGAGTTTCATCTGAACATAAAGATTACGATAACCCCAATAAACCACAGGTTATCTTGATGGAAGGGAAGGCAACAGAGAAAATACTTTTTTTTTTTTTTTTAAATCCTCACTGGAGGATATTTTTCCATTGATTTTTTAGAGAGAGGAAGAGAGAGGGAAATACAGAGAAATATCGATGTGAGAGACACACATCGATTGGCTGACTCCTGCATGCGCCCCAACCAGGGCCTGGGCTGGGGAGGAGCCTGCAACTGAGGTGCGTGCTCTTGATCGGAATCGAACCCGGGATCCTTCGGTCTGCAGGCTGACGCTATATCCACTGAGCCAAACGGGCCAGGGCCAGTGAAAATACTCTTGGTGATGAAGCTGAAATCTCAACAGGTAAAATGCTGGATGGAAACATGTTTTTTTACAAGACCAAAATACATAAATGTATGGCCACACATTAGTGACTGAGAGTTGCAGTTTATAATTGTGTCCCATTAAAAACTTTATCTTAAAACCCCTCAGAGCAATAAAAAAGTAGGGATGATTACCAGAGTCTACTCCTCTGAAGGCACTCTAACGCACTACCAAGCCTCTATTCCAGCCGTGGGCAAACTACGGCCCGCGCTGGATCCGGCCCATTTGAAATGAATAAAACTAAAAAAAAAAAAAAGACCGTACCCTTTTATGTAATGATGTTTACTTTGAATTTATACTAGTTCACACAAACACTCCATCCATGCTTTTGTTCCGGCCCTCCGGTCCAGTTTAAGAACCCATTGTGGCCCTCGAGTCAAAAAGTTTGCCCACCCCTGGGCGAGTCCCTCCTCCCCACACGCCCGGACATCTGTCCTCCCTCATGTTTCTTTTCCAGGAAGCTGTCCCATCGTCCTCACCCCCTCTCGCCCCTGGAGGTACTTGCTTCTATGATCAGATGCACTGGACATCCAGTTTGGCTCCACTCCTCTGTTCTGTCAATAGAAGGGAACTGCTTGGGCCCTCCCCCGCCTCTTCCCCTGGAGGCACTCTGAATGTCCTGACCGAGATGGAGACCTAGCCTAGCCGGTTTGTCTCAGTGGATAGATTTGGCCTGAGGACTGAAGGATCCCGGGTTCAATGTTGGTCAAGGGTTGTGGGCTTGATCCCCAGTAGAGGGTGTGCAGGAGGCAGCTGATCCATGATTCTCTCTCATCATTGATGTTTCTCTCTCTCTCCCCCTCTCCCTTCCTTTCTGAAATCAATAAAAAAAAAAAGTATATATACATATATATGTGTGTGTGTGTATATATATATGTGTGTGTGTGTGTGTGTATGTATATATATATATATATATATATATATATATATATATATATATATGTATATATATATATATTTTAAATGGAGAGCTAGGAGTTTGGGGCCGGGGCTCCACTGTATTAACAGAGGAAAGAGGGGAAATCCAGTGAGTGCCGAGGAGGCCACAGTGCCCAGGCCCAGCTCTGGGACTGTGCGGGGTGTGACTCTCCTGTTCTGAGGAGCCCGAATCAGAGGCTCTGTGCCAAGCAAGGCCCGGCCCGCAGCCACACTGTGAGCTGCACAGAAAGGGAACAGCCACACTGAGAGCCATCAGAGGAGTTACGTGGCCGTCTCACCTGCTGCGACCACCCGATGCAAAGAGAGCGCTTCTGCAAACTGGCGCGAGGGCCGGCAGCGCATCCGGCTCTGCCGCCATTGACAGTCCTCACCCTCCCAACCTCCTACCACTCGTCACAGGGATCCTGCTAAGCAGCTCTGCACCAATCGGAGACAGTCTTCCAGGACCTGAGGTGCTGAGCACCCAAGGTTTGGGCCGAGCAAACTCAAGAAAGGCCGAGGCCGAAACCGGTTTGGCTCAGTGGATAGAGCGTCGGCCTGGGGACTGAAAGGTCCCAGGTTCGATTCCGGTCAAGGGCATGTACCTGGGTTGCGGGCACATCCCCGGTGGGGGATGTGCAGGAGGCGGCTGGTCGATGTTTCTCTCTCATCGATGTTTCTGACTCTCTATCTCTCTCCCTTCCTCTCTGTAAAAAATCAATAAAATATATTTTAAAAAAAAGAAAGGCCGAGGACAGGCCGAGAGGATCGCCTCTTCTCAGTGACATCGCTGTGCCGTATGCATTGCCATCAGGTCCTCAGTTCGGGGCACTGCCCCTGGTCTGTCTCTTCTCCTCGACCTTGATTTTCTCTGCGGGCAGGTCCTGTACACATTCATCTCTGGGTCCCCAGTGCCGAGCCCTGTGCTTGGCAACAGCAGAACTTCGCAGACGCTGGCGCAACGGATGAAAGAGGCTCGTGTGGTTCAAAAGTCCTGATTTTGAGGAGACAGGCCTTCCGAGTGGGCCTGGCTCCCTATCACGCCCGAGTTTAATAAAAACCCTACTTGTGTGGCTGTTATTGCCACGTACACAACTCAGAAACGCGTGCTCCTGCCTGGGCCAGACTCCACCTCCACCGAGAAAGGGGGTCACGACGAGCCTGCTGGTTTCGTGTCAGGATGGACAGAGGAGAGACCAGTGTCACCCACCGCAGGGACAGAGGTGCTCCTTAGGGACACAGCGCGGGGACTGCTGGGGACGGGGAGGCAGTGTCGACAGCCCCACCCGCGGACAGAGGACTGCAGCATCTTCGACTACCACCCTTCATGTTTCGCACTGAAGTCAAAAAAACTCTGAGTCCAGAAAATAAACAAAACAAAACAAAAAAGATCCGAGTCTGGCTGTAGCCGGTTTGGCTCAGTGGATAGAGCGTCAGCCTTCGGACTGAGGGGTCCCAGGTTCGATTCCGGTCAAGGGCATGTACTTTGGTTGTGGGCACATCCCCAGTGGGAGGTGTGCAGGAGGCGGCTGATTGATGTTCCTCTCTCATCGATGTTTCTGGCTCTCTATCTCTCTCCCTTCCTCTCTGTAAAAAATCAATAAAATATATATTTTAAAAAATAAAAAATAAAAAAGATCCGAGTCCAATCCCAGGTCAACAGAGACCATCACCAGGAGTAAAATGATCTGGAGCCAGAAGACAACGAACATGACTCTCTTTTTTTTTAATTAAGTTGGATTTTTTTTTCACTTTTCCAATATTTCATTTTTTTTATTTTTTTATGTAATTAGATATTTTATTTATTTTATTATTATTATTACTTTTTTGCTTAAAGTATTACAAAGGGTACTACATATGTGTCCTTTTTTCCCCCCTGCCCTTGACAGTCCCCTAGCCTTTCCTATCCCCCAGTGCCTTACGTCCATTGGTTATGCTTATATGCACAATATTTTATCTTTTTTTTCCCCCCCCGAACATGACTTTTTTCCGCTAGTGAAAACAACTCCAAACCTTAAGCTGGTCATGTCCTAAAAGTTTATTTCTTTAATAAACTTCAGTATTAAACTTACAATGTATTTTTCTATAGATATAAGTAGGGTCCTCATGCTTACAGCTCACAAAAGCTGGCTCACGTCCACAATGCTACCTAGAACGTGGTACCACACGGCACCCTGCAGCTACAGGTAAGTGCCGTGAATAGCACAGTTTCTACAGTAAAATGCGGTCCTATACGGGAATGGCAGGAACCCATCTAGCGGAACGCCATGGGCAGAGGGCAGGTAAGATCTTGCGAGACACCAGGGGCACATTAACACACACCACAACCCAAGCTCGCTCACCCCCACAGAAGCCTCTAGACTAGATCAACATCTCCCGGGGTGTCTTTCATTGGGGGACAAAAGCCTGTTGTACCACAAACAAGGTTCACACTGCCGATGTGGACTCTCAGATCTTTCTTAAAACTGTTGTCACTGCACCCAAGACAATAAAACAAATCATTTAAGAGCGTAAGCACAGCGCTTGTACTGAAATGTGAGGATGCCGAGACTGCAAGACTCAAGTTTTAAAAAAGAAGTGGTAAACACTAATAACATATCTAGTCCAGCCCTCGTCGGTGTGGCTCAGTGGATAGAGCGTCAGCCTGTGGACCATAGGGTCCCGGGTTCGATTCCGGTCAAGGGCATGTACCTTGGTTGCAGGCTCCTCCCCGGCTGAGGCCCTGGTCGGGGCAAGTGCAGGAGGCAACCAATCGATATGTTTCTCTCACATCAGTATTTCTGTCTGTCTTTCCCTCTCTCTGAAAATCAATGGAAAAATATCCTTGGGTGAGAATATTAAATAAATAAATAAATAAATAAATATCTAGTCACCATGATAAAAAGCTAAGGTGGGTAAGGTTTCTCTACCCCTTAGTGACTTAATTCCTAGGAAAGGGCTCCCGAGCGCAAGGAGAGGGAAGTCCTGGTCAGCTGGGGCACGTATCACCTGTAGTCCCTGCAGAGGGTGCGCTGGTTTGCGAATAAGCCAAGGAAGAGGACAGGGGACACTTTAAGAGGACGGAGCAGTGACGGGGAAGAGGAAATTATTTGAGTCACCTTGGTCCAGAGTCAATCTCTAGTTCCCAAATGATCTATTCTCGAAAAAAAAATGAAAGAGGAAGAGGGAGTAAAAACACCCTCCAGAAACCTGTCACACCCGCCTTCTCTCTTACCCCCACTTTCGTTCCAAAGTCCAACGTTTTATCAGTGTTTTAAGTCACGCTACGGCCTGCCTGTCCCCACGGCTCACCCTTTATCTCACGGGTCCACAAATGAGCACGTGGTCATTCCAGTCGACCGCTGTGGGCTGAGCGTCTTCGCAGGTCCATCCGCCATGCACAAAACGGAGCACACAGAGCAGCGCCGGGCACCCCCGGGAGAGGACACGACGCGTCCAATCAAACATCCAGCCACCACTAAACGATCTGAAGGAAAACCTTCAAACGCGAACTACGCACTCCCATGACTTCGACCTCAGAATATTCTGACCGTGACTTAGCCTTTCCTTTGCCCCTCGTTGCTAACGGTGATCAACGAATTTACTCTATGCTCAGATGCCCTCGGGAACTCACACATGCAGGGCGGTCTGGTCCCAGCCAGCCCCGCTAAAGCAAAGAAAGCAACCTGCTTTGTAAAGATCCATAAATTACTTCTCTCTTGCTGGCTATCAGTGTCTCCTGCACCACTTGCATGCCCTGCCTTGGTCTTCAGGCTGGGCAGTTCCACCCTTTTCTCCAGATGTCTCCTCGCCATGAAATTCCGTAAGACGCCATCCCTCGCTCCTGATGTTCTTTCTTCTCTTTCAGTCACGTGATCATTCATTCTTTCAATGGACAAGTGAATCTAGTGGAACCTCATCTTACATAAGATCAAGCCCTAAAGCCACCAAGTAAGAGGAAAGTGGACACAGCCAAGAATCCCTTACATAAAAAAAAACCCCTTACATCACCTCTACAGCCCAACCCGCCATCTTCCCTCCACCAATGACGAGGATGACTTTGCCTTTCCAGCTGAGCACGAGACAAAGTGGTCTATTCCGGGACCACACAGATTGCATCCTCAAGCACTAAAATCACTCCAGGTACCGTGTCATGCTTATGACAGGCAAGTGACAGGCACGCGAGAGTAGAGGCAAAGAAGAGCCAATTCAAACCTGTCTCACTCCAGGCCCACGCTGAGTGAGCAGAATTGTGGGCAGAATCAGTCTGTATTTAGAACTTTTATTCTCTTTCTTTTTGCCGAATGGCTCGAGCGGACCCTGTGTTAGCTAAGTCAGTGCATGGGAGCCCACTGGACCCGCCAGACACAAGACCGTGTGTCAGGGTCAAGGCTCTCGCCCGTTTTCACCAAGAACATGTGACCTGTAGCCATGTCTACTGTCAGATATGCTTCCCACCCCGGGATGGTCAGGGCGTAAGAAGAAATGAGGACAGCCTGTGGACCTTGACCTCACAGGGCTTAGAATAACTACGGAACACAAAATAACTGTAATAAAAGGAAGACTGTGATAAGTGCCATGACCAAGGGCAAAAGCTATAAAAGTTCAGAGAAGGGCGGGGCTCAGACGAATGGTAAATGGAAGAAGGAATGACAAATCTCCCAGCAACTCATTAACTCTTCTGTGGGCCCTGGTAAGTAATTCTTCTCTGATAAAAGGATCACTCACTTCTGGGCTTTGCATAAATATAGCTGACTGCAACAAAGTGTGCTCGCTGCACAGTATTCCTTCCTTAAAAAATAAAACACAAATTCCCATTATGAGTCAGAGTTCTCTGTGAAGCCACTTCCCTGCCACTTACTAGGGTGTGGCTTTAAAGAAACAGGTGTCCCGGCTCTAAACCTCAGCTTCTTCATCTGTAAAATGGGGAGAACTAGAGTCCTTACGGATGCCTTTTCCAAAACTAATACATGATGTAGCCTCCAGGTGCCAGATACTTACGCAGTGAATGACTACAGCTGATGGAGTAGTTATAGTCAGTCTTCTTGACCAACCTCCTTCCCAACACAGGGACTGGTTCTTGGCTCCCGAGACAGACAGGCCCTTCACCTCGGTGCAGAGAGCTCACGCTGCTCCCAAGCCGCCTGGTCTACTGAGCAGCAGCAGGAACTGTCAGGGGTCTTTACTGAGCCGCCATGTGCATGGAGCCACGTCCATGCCCGGCCTGACCTGTGCCCCCTGGTAGCAAAGATAAGTCCCTGCCCACCACTCCGAGATTCTACACTCTGGGATTGTTTGTTGTTTCTTTAAATCCTCAGCCAAGGATATATTTTCCATTGATTATTAGAGTGGAAGGGAAGGAGGGGGGGCAGGGGAAAGAGAGAGGGAGGGAGGGAGGAAGGGAGGGAGGGAGGGAGAGAGAGAGAGAGAGAGAGAGAGAGAGAGAGAGAGAGAGAGAAATATCAATCATCAATTGGTTGATTGCCTCTCGCACGAGCCACTACCAGGGCTGGGGAACCTGTAACCGAGGTGTGTGCCCTTGACGGGGAATCAAACCCATGACCCTTCGGTCCTCCAGCTCTAACCACTAAGCAAAACGAGCCAGGGCATACACCCTGGAATTCTATCACTTTTCCTAATTTGCCCAAATGGCAGGCAGGCAGGTAAGTGAAGCACAATTCATTTGACCATCAAGAAAAATTTCCACCCGGCCAGCGGCAAGTGGTTGAGCGTCAACCTATGAACCAGGTCACGGTTTGATTCCCGGTCAGGGCACATGCTGGGGTTGTGGGCTTGATCCCCAGGGTGGGGCGTGCAGGAGGCAGCCGATCCATGATTCTCTCTCATCACTGATGTTCCTCTCCCTCGCTCCCTGTCTCTTCCTCTCTGAAATCAATAAAAACATATGTGTGTGTGTGTGTGTATGTGTGTGTAAATAAATAAATATATATCTACACTAATAAAAGAGAAAAATGGTAATTGGCGTATGACGCTACCCTTTTCATTGGCTAATCAGGGCTATATGCAAATTAACTGCCAACAAGATGGCGGTTAATTAGCATATGTAGGCACAATGCAGGGAGGCGAAAGGGAAAGCAGGAAGAAGCCCCCTGCCACTGACAGTGATCGGAAACCCAGGGGGGAGCTAAGAGCTGGGGGGCAGGGCAAAGGCGGCCCTGGGGCCACCTTTGCCCTGCCCCCCAGCCATGATCGGAGAATCAGGTGCCTTTGCCGCCCTGGCCAGTGATAGCAGGAAGTAGGGGTGGAGCCAGCGATGGGAGCTGGGCACGGTCGAAGCTGGCAGTCCCGGGAGCTAGGGGTCCCTTGCCTGGGCCTAAAGCGAAGCCCACGATCGCGGGGCCGCTGCAGCTGCGGGTCCCCGCCGCCCAAGCCGGACACCTCTGTCAGAGGCGTCAGGCCTGGGCAAGGGGCCGATCCTGCGATTGGAGGGTGATGGGGGTCAACGCCTGAGGGCTCCCAGTATGTGAGAGGGGGCAGGCTGGGCTGAGGGACACTCCCCCCACACACACACCCAGTGCACGATTTTCGTGCACCGGGCCCCTAGTATATATATAAAAGAAAAACTTCCAAGTGCCATAAACCTGTTTCTGAGATGATCTCCATCCCATGCTTCCTGTTCCTTCTGAAGCGCTGCTCCTGCAACGGCCTCGGCCCCACCCCGCCCTCGCTAGCCCTTTACGGGGAATCGAAACCTTACAAAGCTGTAACCTCCCTGCAGACAAGGTCTGAAACAGCTCAGTGTTGCTGCAGCACAAAGTGGAAGGGAGGGAACGGCAAGTGGTGAGTGAGAGAGAGAGGCAGGCGGGAAGGTCTGCAGGTGAAGGGGCCTTCGCCCCATCCTTCTGGCAGTGGCCCCATCTCTCTGTGTACATTCCCGGGAATTCGCCTGCACAACACACGTCCCTCAAACACTCGGCGTCATTCGGCACTCAGAGGCTTTAGAGGACGGCAGGCGGAGGCGTGAGGCATGTCCTCCTCCATCGGAACAGCTGCTGTAGGGGCACGGAGCCACAGAATAGCTCAGACAAGGGGGTGAGAGAGTCAAAAGCCCTTTAACTATGTCATCAAACAGGTGTAAGGATGGAGTGAAGGGAGAATTTGGAGAGAGAACGGCAGGAAAAAAGTAAAAATAAAGACAAAAAACACCATTTACTGAGCTAAGCATTACTAATTGCAATCCTCAAAATCACCTGAATAGTGGATGTTAATGTTTTTCATCACAGCTAAGACTCCACTGACTAGAAATCACACCACTGCTGTGTGTACTACCAAAAAAGAAAAAAATTGTCAATCAAACTATAAATGTCATGACTGTAAGACAAATCTTGATCTGTTAAAATTATAATTATTAGAAAAAAAGGGAAACTAAATTGATAAAATATGGTATCATCCCTATTTTACAATGGAAGAAACTGAGGCACAAAGAGGTCTTTAAGAGGGTTGCCTAAGTCACACGATTAGAACCCTGAAATTAGGGAGCATGTATAGATCATCGGCCTGAAAGTTAGGGACTAATTGGAGTATCTGGTTTTTAAATATGCACATCTGACATTACATCTGAAAAGTACTATGAAAATTAAAAAAATTAAAAACCACGCAGGATTTGGACAATCAACCAATCATATCTGAATGTCCTGTACTGTTCTGATAACCAACAAAGTATTGTTTTTTAGATATATCTTTATTGATTTCAGAGAGGAAGGGAGAGGGAGAGATAGAAACATCAATGATGAGAGAGAATCACCTATCGGTTGCCTCCTGCACGTCCCCTACAGGGGATCAAACCCACAACTTGGGCATGTGCCCTTGACCAGAATTGAACCCAGGACTCCTCAGTCCGAAGGCTGACCGTCTATCCACTGAGCCAAACCGGCCAGGGCCGAAGTATTACATATGGACACTATTCCAGGAGTTTACAATAAACTGGAAACAATTAGGACGAAAACCTTGAGCGCACGAGCAGGAAGATAAACTGGCTGGAGGATGACCACAAGGGAGATCAGAGACTTCACAGAACGTCAAATGTGAGCTGGGCCCTGAGGTCTGGAAAGCTGGATGGGGTCGGTGAAGGTCAGGGAGAGCCTGAGGGCCCCGAGGGCCTACAATCCAGAGATCCTTGGAGGCCAGAGGCAGGAATGCAGATGGAGAGGAAAATGGGAGCAATGTTTCCTGTGGGAGATTCGACCAGGTGAGAGGGGTGGGGGCAAGACTGGATCGAGCTGAAGAGCTGATAAGTTAGTTCCCTGGATTCGGGTTCAGTGAGTTTAAACGGAACAGAAAAGGGAGAGGTGGACCTGAAGCAGATACTGAAAGAAGAACCAATGCCATCTGGTGACCACTTGGGAGCAGAAGGAAAAGCAGGCGTCCCTGAGAGTTCATGCCTTGAAGACGGCTACCACTAAGAGAACTAGGAGAGGTAAGAAGAGGAGATACTGGGTGGGTGGGGGAGGCAGGAAAAGAGGTGGGTTCGGAGGGGAAACAGTGGCTCGGTGCACCCTGACCTGGAAGCACACGCCCCCTCTGGGTCAGTGAGGTACACAGGGGTCCCGCGCATCACTGCGGAGGAGTGCCCGGGGGTGCAGAGAGCAGCAGGGTCCGGGGACAGAGCGCGGGAGGTGCCCGCTGTGGGAAGAGGAGCAGCCCAGGGGTCAGGGCCCGTCAGTGGGAGCTCTCCCACTCCTTCCCTGAGGTTTCCACAACGAACATTAAACCTGATACTTACGGGGAAATTCTGGTGCGTGGATTCTGAGAATCTAAAGGGAAGCACTTGTGCAGTGATTGGGGTGGGGGTGTGTGTGGGGGAGACGACCTAGGAAATGCTCAGCCCCAGGCTGTGACAGGATGGCTGCCCTTAGTGCTACCAGCAGTTAAGCCACCGGAGAGGGGCCTGGGCACCCCTCTGCCATAAGCTGCTGTTTCGGGGTGCAGACCTGGCTGACTTCAGAAACTTCTCTAGAGAATGTTAACTCGAAGGTCATAGGCAGGTAAGGTCACCGAGACTCACAGATGATAGAGATATAAATGTAGTGTTTTCCCCAAGCTAACAGATCCATCTATCCCGAGGCCAACTGAGCCATTACCATCACTGCGCCCACACTCTGGGGCCCTCCGACTGGGGCTCTGGGAGTTAATGTAGTTCCTAGCCCAGGGTGAAGGGATAATGTGCACACAATATACCAATTCATCTGGCTTCTAGCTCAGACTTTGCCTCGAGCAGCAGAGCGTTTAAGCTGTTTACTGTGCCAGGCAATAAAGCTGAGAGAGAGGACTTCCTGTACTCCGCCACACCACACCTGCACATAGTGCATTTCTGAAAGGGAGTTCCCACGCGTACCAAGCCCCCCCCCCCCCCCAGGCAGGGACGGGTTTCTCACGTAACAAGATCAGATCCCCTTCCCCACCCCCCGTTCCTTCCCCCCTTTCTCGCTCCCACTCAGCCGTACTGGCTCAGGTCTCTGCACTGCCTCCATCTACCTGTTCTTCTCTGGGGAGCCACACTTCTCACTCTTCCTTCCTTCAGGTTGATGCTCAAATGCCATCTTCTCAGAGATGCCCTCCCTGGCCACCCCATATGAAATATTAAGCCGTAGCCCTAACTGGTTTGGCTCAGTGGATAGAGCATCGGCCTGCAGACTGAAGGGTCCCAGGTTCGATTCCAGTCAAGGATTAAGGAATTATGAAGCACATAGATTGAAAGTCTGAATTGCATCCTCAAGCACTAAAATCACTAAGAGCATAAGCACAGTGCTGGTCTGCGGGTACATCCCCAGTAGGGGGTGTGCAGGAGGCAGCTGATTGATGTTTCTCTCTCATTGATGTTTCTAGCTCTCTATCCCTCTCCGTCCCTCTCTGTAAAAAAACCAATAAAATATATATTAAAAAAAAATTATCAAGCCGTAGCTACCCACTCCTTGGCCTGCTTTATTTTCTCCCCTGCATTCATCACGACCTAGCATTTATTTTGTCTCCAACAGATAAGATTCATGAAGATAGGGTGTTTTATTATCTACTTCCCAGCACTGGGAATAGTGGATGGATAAATGAATTCAACAACGAGGAACTAGTATGTGCCAAGTATTGTGCTAACACCTGGAAAAGCTGTGGTGAACAAGACAGTCTGATCCTGGCCCTGGACAGCTGGCTCCGTTGGTTGGAGCATCAGGCCATGCACTGAAAGGTTACAGGTTCAATACCCGGTCAGGGCACATACCCTTGTGGGTCCAATCCCCGGTTGAGGCACATATAGAGGGTGGTGGCAGCCGATGGATGTTTCTCTCCCTCTCTCTCAAATCAATAAAAATATGTCATGGGGTGAGGATTAAAAAAAAAAATGGAACAGTTTTTTACCTTAATAATATCTGGGAGGTTAGAAGGGAGGACAAATAAACAAAAGAAAGAAATACTACATTTAGGCCCTGTTCTAAGCACTTTCCATAGATGTAATGCTCACATCCACCACAGAAGCCAGGTGCTACCATGACTCCCTGTCCACACCCAGTTCCTAAGGGGCAGAGCCAGGATCTAGCGCAGCCATACGGGCTCTAGAGTGTCTGCTCTTAATCAGGCAAATAAGCAAATCAGGCACCAGGTGTTGGGGGGGTGGGGGGACGGGGGATAATGAGACAGGTCCGGGTATTTCAGTTTATGGGCAAGGAGTGTCAAGAAAGGTTTTCTGAAAACTAATTTCCTTGAAGGGTGAGTCAGAGTTGTCAGTCTGGAGAGGCAGCGACTGGAGATTCAGTTTTATTTTATTTTTAAATATTTTTATTGATTTCAGAGAGGAAGGGAGAGGGAGAGAGAGATATAGAAACATCAATGATGAAAATCACTGATTGGCTGCCTCCTGCATCCCCACTGTAGGGATGGAGCCTGAAACCTGGGCGTGTGCCCTGACGGGGAATTGATCTCATGACCTCCTGGTTCATAGGTCGACGCTCGACCTCTGAGCCACACCGGCCGGGCTGGAGATTCAGTTTTAGACATAACCGAGTTTAAAGTGAAGTGAATTTTGGTGGAAATTTAGGATTCACCAGCAGATAAATCACTGAAGTCATGATATCATATGAGATTTCCTAAGAGAAAGTTTAAAAAAGAGAAGAGTGACCACTTAAGAGGAAAGAAAAGGCCAGATGGAACAGCCAGATAAGATAGATAAGATACCAGGTACATGTGTATCCCGGAAATTAGGAACAAAGCAAGCTTTAAGAATGCGAAGTGCCTTGGCCCGCGTGGCTCAGCTGGCTGAGTGCCGTCCCGTGCACACAAAGGTCTCTGGTTCTATTCCCAGTCAGGGCACATGCCCAGGTTGCAGGTTCAGTCCCCGGTCGGGGTGTGTACGGAAGGCAGCCAATTTGATGCCTCTCTCTCACATCCATGTTTCTCTCTCTAGCCTTCTCCCTTCCTGCCTCTAAAATCAATACAAACATATTTAAAGGAGGAAAGAATGAGGAAGCATCAGAACTCCTTGGTGAAAGGGACACTGGGAAGTGTCCTTCAGAGAAAGAAACGCAGAGGACAAGGCTCTCCAGTCTGATCACCGCTTCTTCTTCAGACTTCTCTCCGGCTGATCGAATACACCCTGTGTACCCTACCCAGAGCTCTCATGTAGGACGGTGCTGCTCCCACCTGAGGGCCTCTGGAGAGGCGTTGGGCAGGGGTCCTGCTGGCATTTATTAGAGGGGCAAGCAATGCTAAGTATCAGCAACTCGATGAAAAGATGCCAAAATGTCACTAGCGCCTCTCTGGCGACCCTTTGTCGAGCTGGAGTTTATGCATAGTTCCAAATCGCCAGTGGCCTTCACCCCTAACCTGCACACACTGCTCTCCGCCCCTCGCCGTGCCTTCAGCTTGTGTTCCTGCTGTGTCAGGTGTGAGGGTTCTGAAAGTCTAGACTCTCCTGGAATTCTGGTTTTTTTACAGAAGTCGCCAAATTCTGTAAAATTTTATATATCATGTCTATTATAGTAATCATGCTTTTAAATTCTCCAATTCTGTGGTTTCCTAGATAAAACATGAATTTTTTAAAAATATGTTTTTATTGATTTGAGAGAGAGAGAGAGGGGGAGAGAGAGCTAGAAACATCAATGATCAGAGAGAATCATTGATCAGCTGCCTCATGCACGCCCCACACTGGGGATCCAGCCCGCAACCCAGGCATGTGCCCTGACCTGAGTCGAACCGTGACCTCCTGGTTCAAAGGTTGACATTCAATCGCTGACCGGCCAGGGTAAAACATGAATTTTTAAAGTTACGGGCCCTTTAGTCTAAGCCCCAGCTTGCTGGTCTGTTACATGGGGGTATCACACCCACGTTATGTAAGATGACTGGACATGAAGCACCCAGCACAGGCCCGGCCCTTGGCAGCTGTCCAGTCACCTTGGCCGCCCTGCCCTTGGTGACTCTCCACTCAGGAATTTATACAGCCTTCCTGCTTTCTCACTTGGCACCGATCTACCTCCAATGGTCGTCACACCTGTGGTGCTCACCCAGCTTTACTGAGGCTGTGACACACTCGGCACACAAGGGCCACCAGTGCTGCCCAACGTGCTCCCGCATCCGGGACCCCAGGCTCTCAGCCAAAAGCTGCCAATGGGCCCCCATCTCTCCTGCCCCCTGCATTTCAGAGCCCAGGCTCTGAAGCAGCCATTTCTTCCCAGTCCCGTTCTTCTTTCTCTACCTCTGATCAAATGTCCTTAAATAAAAGAGCTCATGAGTAGATACTGTATCATTCGGTATAATTTACACACAGTTCTATGAAGTGCGACGTGCGGCTTTGCTATATATATATTTGACTAGATGCAGTGCTTGAGATTGCTCCCAGGAGAGAGAGCAAGACGAGCCCTAGCCGGTTTGGCTCAGTGGATTGAGTGTCCTCTCAGGGACTAAAGGGTCCTGGGTTCGATTCCAGTCAGGGCACATGATTCTCTCCCATCATTGATGTTTCTATCTCTCTTTCCCTCTCCCTTCCTCTCTGTAATCAATTTAAAAAAAAATTAAAAAAAGAGTATTTAACATTACATTTCCTAAATATGTTAATTATGTTGTGGTTGCTAATTAGTTATGTGGCCATTAGGTGTGTTAGAGAATTAGGCACAGCATAATCTGAGACAATGTCCCTGGTCTTCAGAGACGTCTGCTGAAGTACTTGGGGATGAAAGTTATGATGCCTGCAACTAACTTTCAGGTGGGTCAGGAAAAATGTACCTATCCAGTGAGACACAAAAGCATGTGTGCCAAATGTGAACAGCCGAGAGCCAGATATAAGGACTCTATGGGGCCTGCTGGTGTGGCTCAGGAGTTGAGTGTCAACCTATGAACCAGGAGGTTCGATCCCCGGTCAGGGCACATGCCCGGGTTGCAGGCTTGATCTCCAGGATCTCCAGTGTGGGATGTGCAGGAGGCAGCCGATCGATGATTCTCTCTCAGCACTGATGTTTCTAGCTCTCTCTCCCTTTCCCTTCCTCTCTGAAATCAATAAAAATTTTTTTTAAAGGGACTCCACGTAAAGAAGCCCAGATTTTGGTGCCTGACTGGCTGCTGGGGCGAGGAAGAGGAAGGGAAGGTTTAGGGTGTACCTGGCAGAGGATGGGGCTGCCCCCTGGAAGAGGGGAGCTGGGGAAGAGCTGGCTTCCAGGAGACAGATGCTGATTCTGCTCCTGGGTAAGAGGCGGCGGGAAGAAACAAGGTGCTGGGAGGAAGGGAGGGAAACGCCTCCGGAAGTTGGAAAAATAGGAACAAGACTCAGGCCAGTTGGTAGTTACCAAGGCGGTGCCCACCTAAATGGATAACATGTAGGAAACACAGACGAGATCTCAGAAGCAGGAGAGGGAGAAGAGTGAGGTGAGAGATCACTGACGATATCACTGACTGGTAGGAGGTGGGAGGAGAGTAAGAGAAAGGCCAGGAGGGGCCTATGTGACGGGAACCAAGGCAGCATGAGGAGGAGGAAGGCAGCCCTCCAGGGAATGGTCAATAGCACCAAATACAGCAGAAACATGAAAGGTGACGGCCGGAAATGGGGTGAAGAAATCAGGGAATTTTGCTTGGGCAGGAGTGGAAACCAGGCGACTGGGCCCCAGAAAGGGAGCAGGATGAAGGAGAAACGCAAGAGAGGGTGTAGACCACTCACTCATTACAGTCCTTAAATGAATGACAGAGATGGAACTCCAGTTGGAAGAGGCGGTAGAAGCATGGGAGAAGCGGCGTTCTGGGGGAGACTGGGGAGATCTGTGGTTACAGGAAACGGAATCAAGGAAGACACACCTTGGCGATGAGGCGCAGAAGCGAGATTGGTGTATGTTGGGAAGAGAAAGGAAGGGGAATGACTATAAACTCCAGAAATGGAATGGAAGACAGGAAGAAGGGGGGAGAGAAGAGGGGAAGAGAGCAGCAGAAATAAAACAGGTTATCAACAAAAACAACACAGGAGCTGAAAAGAGAAATCCTGAGATTAGCCCTGGCTGGTTTGGCTCAGTGGCTAGAGCATCAACCCACGGACTGAAGAGTCCCGGGTTCCATTCTGGTCAAGCGCACATGCCCAGATTGCGGGCTTGATCCCCAGTAGGGAGCGGGCAGGAGACAGCCAATCAATGATTCTCTCTCATCACTGATGTTTCTCTCTCTCCCTCTCCCTTCCTCTCTGAAATCAATAAAAATACTTTTAAAAAAATCCCAAGATTAGAAAGTAACTAACTGCCAGGCAGCAGGACTGCCATCTCTGGTCCTCCCACGGGCCTGCTGCTCCAGCCACACCTGTTCGGGGTGATGGGGCCGCACCCAGGACAACCCCACGCACAGTGTAAAGGTCTAGGGACCGACGGGAGTTCCTCACTTAAAGTGCAGAGAGTCTTCAGCTAATCAGAATGGAGAGTTCCAGGTGGCATTCCAATGATCCCACCACGCGGCCTTTGCGCCTGAGTAAAGAAGATCACTTTCTATTCTCGAAAGAAGATATGGCTGAGCCAGAATCGCTCTACATGAGGGCAGAGATAAGCTTGAAATCCCAGTGAAAGGAAGTCACCTGCCGGAAAACACCTTCAGGCAGGCTCCAGGGGGGCAGAGTGAGAGTCCGCCTCCTCACATCCTCACGTTTCAGAAAGCCCAGGACACAGGGAGAGCAATGTCCTGATGTTGTAAGAACAATCCAACATTACAGCTCTGTGGACTGTAAAAGAAACCTGCAGCGGTGTCAAAACACTGCACAGAACTTATGCGAAGATAAGACATATGAGAAACAACATTTTTATGGCCTCTTATTTCCTTTTAAAGCCATGTCCAGTGAAGTACCTGGACCTCAAATTACTTTACAGCCCTAGCAGGTATCCTCACAAATATTTTAAAAATAACGTAAGTGATAAGGCAAAAGCTCACAATTATCTCAGGAGATAAGGGAGAACTTTAAAAAAAATATTTTTAGAGAGGGCGAGGGCGAGAGCGAGAGTGAGAGAGCGCACGCGCGCACGCACGAGAGAGAGAGAGAGAGAGAGAGAGAGAGAGAGAGAGAGAGAGAACAATGTGAGAGGGAAACATCGATCAGCGGCCTCCTGCACACTGCCTACCGGGGATCAAGCCCACAACCTGGGCATGTGCCCTGACTTGGAATCGAACCAGCAACCAGGGTTCTGGAAGCCTTGTGAGGCCCGGGGAGCGCCAAGTCAAGTACAGCAAGTCCTCGTTTAACGTCAATGACAGGTTAACGTACATGAAACCACTGTACCATGGGCTGATCGATATGAACATCTTACCAATGTCACAGTGAAACGACACTGAACAAAAGGACGTTATTCAAAGACCAGAAGGAATGGGGCTCTGGGACTCCCTGGTACCAGGCTCCTGGTGGAGTCAGAGTCAAGGTGCATGCTGAGAGGAACTTTCCTGCGTTCCAACAGCCAACCTTGAGAACGGCCAGCCTGCGCTAGCCGGCAGAGTGCCACCTGAGAGCCTGGGAGAGTGCGCTGAGGCTGAGAGGCCCCCAGACAGCAATGCTACAGCGAGGGATCTAACAACACCCGCTTCGCCCTCACCGGTATGGCTCAGTGGATAGGGCATCGGCCTGCAGATAAAGGGTCCTGGGTTCGATTCCCATCCAGGGCATGTACCTAGGTTGCAGGCTCCTCCCTGGCCCGGGCCCTGGTTAGGGCATGTGCAGGACGCAACCAATCAATGTGTTTCTCTCACATCGCTATTTCTCTGTCTTTCCCTCTCTCTTCTACTTCCTCTAAAAATCAATGGAAAAATATCCTTGGGTGCGGATTAAAAAAATAAATAAATAAATAAATAAAAATGAAAACGTCTGCCTCATCAGGGTGGAAACGGAGTAATAAAGAATCAGGGCTGCCGAAACCGGTTTGGCTCAGTGGATAGAACGTCGGCCTGCGGACTCAAGGGTCCCAGGTTCGATTCCGGTCAAGGGCATGTACCTGGGTTGCGGGCACATCCCCAGTGGGAGATGTGCAGGAGGCAGCTGATCGATGTTTCTCTCTCATCGATGTTTCTAACTTTCTATCTCTCTCCCTTCCTCTCTGTAAAAAAATCAATAAAAAAAAAAAAAAGAAATGTAAAAAAAAAAAAAAAAAAAGAATCATGGCTTAGCAAGGAGCACATAGTCTCCTAAAAATCACTACCACCCTCCAAGGGCCAAGGATCACAGTGACAATCAGCTGAAGAAACACCAGGACCAAGCAAGCCTGAGATGCATGGACTTCCACCAGCGAGCGGCACTGGGTGGGGCGTGTGCCCAGGGGAATAAAACAAATGCGGCAGCTGCTGTCCCCTTGCTGGCAGCCGCCCACGTTTAATCTGCATCATGAGGGCGGAGGCCAGGCGGAGAACATGGACTACGAACCACTTCAATCCTGCCTGACATCAGCTTCCCTTCGGAGCATCACATGACCTTAAGCTGCGTTAACGATGTCTTAGTCACTGCTTTACTGATCAGGAACAGTAACAGTTTCACGAAGTCAAAGCCTCTGTGTCGTGATTACTCGAAAGCTTCACTCTCACTGGACTATTGCGGGGAAACTCATTTGATAACCAACATAAATCTACTGATTTCACTTTTTAGGGACATCACTGCCGTCTACCAGGAGGTCTGTCTGAAAAGCTGAACCATGATACAGGCCCAATGGTAATCTCTGTGTGTTACAACTGGTAACAGATCTTTGCAAAATACCCCCAAAACGATCACACTTCAGTTATTAAATAACAACCGGTTCTGCGCAGCTGACGTAGCCCAGTGGTTGAACGTCGACCTATGAACCAGGAGGTCAGGGTTTGATTCCCAGTCAGGGCACATGCCTGGTTTGTGTGCTTGATCCCCAGTGTGGGGCGTGCAGGAGGCAGCCTATCAATGATTCTCTCTCCCTCTCCCTTCCTCTCTGAAATCAATAATATATATATACACACACACACACACACACACACACACACACACACACATATATGTATATGTGTGTGTGTGTGTATTTAAAAAACAAACAGGTTCTAGGCCCAGCCGGTGTGGCTTAGTTGGTGGAGCGTCAAAAAAAACATATTAAGAAAAAGCAAAACCAGGTTCTAGGAATATCCCCAGAGTGAAAAACACACAACGAAAGCACATGAAGGTGAGAGGTGGCTGGGATGGCCGAGGCTCTTGGCTTTCTGGTAACCCTGGTTTGGGAGAGAAAGTACCTTATCCATATGGAAGATCAAATCCAATTCACAAACATTTTCGAAACATTTATCCAGGGTCTCCACAAAAACCTAGGAAAACATAAAGAAATAGGTAAAGAAGAGAAACAGGGAACATCCACATCTTCATAAATATCACATGTGAAAGTCAAGGGGGAAGTCATACTATTTACCTTAAGGTAAATCTCAAACAAAACAAAACCTCCTTATTTTCTTATCTTTTCTCTCCCATTTTCCTCTCAGGTTTTTAATTTCTAAGAGATCATTCTGTTTGTTTCTTGTTTGTTTAGCAACCCATGTTTGTCTTCTTTTATTGCTCTGTGGCTTAGAGATAAGGGGTTGTTTCTCCCTCTCCCTCTCTCTAAATAAAAAAAAATCAATAAAAAAGAGCGTATATATAAAAAAAAGAGCAGTCACATGTATGTTTTTCCTCGAGCCTCAAAACACCATTATTCAAGTTCATGATCAAGATCAAGAACCGAAGGAGTCAAAACGGAGGCAAAAGGCGTGCTGATGCATGAAGAGACTGAAATGAAGGTACTGCAGGCTCAGACAGCAAAATAATAAGATATGTATCTAAAATTCAATCCCTAAGAAACACAATTCTGAGGAACAGAATGACAAAGAACATTTGTCACGTAGAGGAAGCAAGTGACTAAATTCATCTGAAAATGGTGAGGACACACACAAATGCAAAGGAAATCATCAAGAGGCAGAAGTCACTCAAGACCTCAGTCGCGCCCTGGCCGGTGTGGCTCAGTGGATAGAGCGTCGGCCTGAGAACTGAAAGGTCCCAGGTTTGATTCCGGTCAAGGGCACATGGCCGGGTTGTGGGCTCCATCCCCAGTGGGGGACTTGCAGGAGGCAGCCGACCCATGATTCTCTCTCATCATGGATGTTTCTACCTCTCCCTCTTCCTTCCTCTCTGAAATCAATAAAGATATTTAAAAAAAAAAGATCTCAGTCGCATAAAAGGTAGTTAAAGCCGGAAGTGGGAAGAGTCTCCATCCAGGACCAGGGGGCAGAAGAATCCTGATCCAGAAGCCAAGAAATCTGCGATCAGACCTCTTCCTGCTCAAGGTCACGGGGTAGCAGCAGGAGTGCCCCCAAAAGCAGAAGTCGATAGAGAAAGAGGGGAATGGGAAAAGGAAGAAGATGTAGTGAAAGTTTCAGCCTGACTGCTGGGAGGTTGGGAAGGGCAGAGAAATGACAAGAACAGCGAGAAAAGGAAATGGCTGAAAAGCAAAAACAACAAGTAGCCGAGCTACTGGAAGTTCAGTTCTCAATGTGCTGGCCAGTGGGCAGCGGGAACACAGTGGCTCCTTGGATAGCGCTGGCGCTCACATGGCAGCCCCCGGAGCGAAGCTTCCGCAGGAACCAGAATAACCAGGTTTAGCGATTATAACCCAGCAGCTGGGAATCACATGAAACTTGTTGAACAAGAGAAAAAAACAGGAAAACGCCTCGGCGAGGCAAGAAACAAGGAGACAAATCCAAGCCAGCTTACATATGGGATCAATTGAATTTGAAAATGAAGACCAAAATGTCAAATTTGGAAAATGAATGGGTATTAACAGTGAAGGTGGATGTAGCTCAGTTGATAAGGTGACAAGACTGAACAACAGGAAGAAGTATTTGGAAATCCAGAAGCCCAGCCTGAAGTGGCGAGATCACAAACCCACACCCACACCGAGTGGAGTGCGGTTCATGGCTTCCGTCCAGGGGCGGAAGCAGTTGGAAAAAGGTCACACTTTTAAAGTTTGGAACTTTAAAGACTTCTTGTTCTCATGTTAGGTCCTCTGTCACCAAACAGCTAGCACTCTAGCTTGCAAGGGTGTTGTACTTTAATCCATTAAAAAATCTGGTCCTTGCATATACAAAAAAGGTGGTTGTGTGGGGTGATAAGAGAGGTTAGATAACACTATGGTGGTCATCATTTTGCAATACATTCGAGTGCCAAATCAACAGGCTGCACACCTTAAACTTGCACAATGTTATATGTTAATTATATCTCAGTGAAGCCAAGGAAAAAAGAAAATTTCATTTTTTATAAATAGCAAATCTTCTTCGAAGTTTCCTGGGGTTCACCCTTGACCTCAGGCTTCCCCAGAAGGGGCTCTTGTAAACTATCAGGGATACTAAAGCCAGACCATGACCCAGACACTTTGCTCACATTATCTCCTCTTGGGAGCCTTCATCTAAAAGTGGCAAATTCGCCCTGGCTGGTGCGCTCAGTGGTTAGAGCATCAGCCTGAACACTGAAGGGTCATGGGTTCAATTCCCAGTCAAGAGGACATACCTTGGTTGCAGGTTCGACCAGGGCCTTGTGCAGGAGACAACCAATGGATGTGTCTCTCTCACACTGATATTTTTCTCTCTCTCTCTCTCTCTCTCTCTCTCCTCCTCCTCCTCCTCCTCCTCCTCCTCCTCCTCTTCCTCCCTCCTTCCCTCCTTTCCACTCTACCTAAAAATCAATGGAAAAAATATCTTTGGGTGAGGATTCACAAAATAAATAAATAAAATAAAAGTGGCAAATTACCCTTTCCTTACACAGCTAAGTTTGTGCTTAGCTTTTTATCATTTAGGGAATATACATCACCTAGTAAAACTATAACGAGAAGCAAAGGAATGGTAACTCAAAAGTCTAAGGAGGGATTAAAAAAAAAAATGTCTAGCCCGGCCAGTGTTGCTCAGTGGTTGAGCATCCACCTATGAACCAGGAGGTCATGGTTCGATTCCGGTCAGGGCACATGGCCAGGTTGTGGGCTCCATCCCCAGTAGAGGGCGTGCAGGAGGCAGCCGGTCCATGATTCTCTCTCATCATTGATGTTTCTATCTCTCCCTTCCTCTCTGAAATCAATAAAAAATTTAAAAAAAAAGTCTAAGGAGGGAGGCAATGAATGAGGAGGTTTAAGGGACTAGGTAACATACTGTTTCTAATCTGAGGGACAGTTTCATTTTATTGGCATTTTTTACACTATGGAATATAGGCATGTTTGCATACTTTATGTATACACAGTATGTTTCACACTCAAAAATAATTTATAGAACAATAATAATCTTTCTGGGATTCTGACAAGCATTTCAGTAATTTATAACCTGGAAGTACTGACATTTTAATGCGTTTTCTCACCCGGTAAAGAACGTTTGATTTATTTAGTTTGCTCTTTTTTCATATTTTCAGTAGTTTTAAAGATTTCTTTATATAGACCGTGCCCGTTTTTTACATTTATTCCTGGGTAGTTTATGGACCTTTTTGCTATTGCGAGTGGGCCCCTTTCGAATATTGTTTTCTAACTTATTATTCTAAAGTAAAGCTATGAATTTTTATATGTTAAACATGTATCAAGTCCCCTTAACTGAACTCTAATTGTTATCCGGTTGTTTTGGGTTTTCTAGGTAGATAATTTCATCTGCAAACATTACATGTTCTTTAAATATGTTTTTATTGATTTGAGAGAAGAGAGGGAGGGGAGGAGGGAGAGAAGGAGAGAGAAACATTGATCAGCTGCCTCCTGCTCGCCCCCTACTGGGGATGGAGCCTGCACCCCAGGCATGTGCACTGACCAGGGAATCGAACCTTTGACCTCTCAGTGCACCGGATGACGCCCGAGCAACTAAGCCACACCAGCCAGAGCCAAACATTACATATTCTTAAGGCTAGTAAAGCCAATACCCCAATACTGCCCTTTTCCCCTCAAAACATACTTTTAGATTTCCTGGCCGTTTGTTTTTCCTGAAAAATTTTCCTTTACCAAGTTCTGTAAGATCTGATGGAATTATACCTGGGTTTCCCATTTAATCTGTTGATTACTACTGTCATCTTTACTTGATTCTCCCCAACAGGGGGAAGGCTTATAGCTCTCTCCCTTCTGCTCTGAAATCAATAAATCTACCAAAAAAGACATTCCTTTATGTTTTTCCTTTAAGATTTTACAATGTTATTGGAATCAATGTCAAGTATTCCATACTAAGTTAATTTCAAAACACTAAATACCTTTTGTTACTGCTGGAAGTGAAATTTCATTAATTATGAATTTTCTAGCTATTTCTGCAGGAATAAGAAATTAAATTTTGATGAATTCAATCTCATATTCTGCTATTTTGCTCTCATATCAACCATTACTTGTGATACATTTTGCATTTTTCTTTTTAGGTTTTCTAGGTACATAATTAGGCCATCTTACACTGATAACGTCTCTCTCTCTCTCCCTTTACTATGTTACTTCATTTCTTTTTTTTATCACTCATTACAAATGTTTGTCTAAAAGGAAGTAAACAGTAAGATACACCTTGTTTACCTGAGTGCCCTTGAGGTAACACTGCCCCTGGTTCTTGGTTTTAAAACTAAAATTGGCTACTTCCAGAAAAATAAACTAGGTGGCGGGGGTGGGAAGAAAGATACTTTCCACTGTATACTTCTGGTGTGCCTTTTGAATTTTGAACCACAAAAATGTATTATTTCCTCAACAATAAATAGTTTATGCTAAATAACTAAACACGCACTAAATAATCAAATAAAAATGCTTCCTATTCTAATTTGAGAGTATTTAGGAATACGATTTGATCATTTCTTTCAGCACCTACTGAGAGAAAAGGAAACTATTCGTTTCCACTAAGGTGACTTTTGGAGAACATCTAAGGATGGGGGTCTGGTTGCTAGGGGAACCAGCCATGTGATTAGGGCAGGGGTCCTCAAACTTTTTAAACAGGGGGCCAGTTCACTGTCCCTCAGACCGTTGGAGGGCCGGACTATAGTTTAAAAAAAAACTATGAACAAATTCCTATGCACACTGCACATATCTTATTTTGAAGTAAAAAAACAAAACGGGAACAAATACATTATTTGTATTTGCATGTGGCCCGTGGGCCGTAGTTTGAGGACCCCTGGATTAGAGGGTTTGGACCTTTCAGTGCCTCCTCCCACCCACCCCTCCCTGGAAGGGAGGGGGACTGGAGGTTGAATCAATCCCCAATGGCCAATGATTTTCAGTTGACCTTACCTATGCCGTGAAGTCTCCATAAAACCCCCAAAGGACAGGGCTCAGAGAGCTTCTAGGCTGGTGAGCACCAGGAGATTTGGGGAGAGTGCTGTGCCTGGAGAGATGCAAGCTCGTGCCCTTTCTCCATACCTCGCTCTACACATCTCTTCCATCAGGCTATTATGTGTTTTATCCTCACAACAAGCTGCCAATCTAGTAAGTACAATGTTTCTCTAGAGAGTTCTGTAAGCTGCGTTAGCAAACTAATCAAACCCACGGAGGAGGTCATGGGAATCTCTGATCTATAGCCATTCAGTAAGAAGCACAGGTGATAGACAACCTGGTCTTGCATTTGCTATCTCCAGATATATTGTGCCAGAATTGAGTTAAACTTATGGGCCACCTGGTCAGTGTCCACAGAACTGAGTTATAAACCGGTGTCAGAATTGTACATGAAAACCAAGGGCAGTGAAATGGCTAGGTAGTAACCAATGAATCCAAAAGCGCTGAGTGTTTAAGGGTTGCTATGGAGCTTTCTCATAGCACCATCTGGTGGACATATGGCAACTTTTACCAATTATCAGTAATGAAACTGACAAAAGGATCTACAGCAGCGGTTCTCAACCTGTGGGTCGCGACCCCTCTGGAGGTCGAATGACCCTTTCACAGGAGTCACCTAAGACCATCGGAAAACACATATATAATTACATACTGTTTTTGTGATTAATCACTATGCTTTAATTATGTTCAATTGTAACAATGAAAATACATCCTGCATATCAGATATTTACATGACGATTCATAACAGTAGCAAAATGACAGTTATGAAGTAGGAATGAAAATAATTTTATGATTGGGGGTCACCACAACATGAGGAACTGTATTAAAGGGTCGCGGCATTAGGAAGGTTGAGAACCACTGATCTACAGGATGGCTCCTCAAAAACCCATAGAAACCGAAAGCACCTGCCATCGTTAGCTGACTACACATACCTGGATGAGGTCCAAGATCCCAAGTTCACTCTCCGATGAATCCACACAAAATACAAAGTAGAGGGTAGCATAGTGCCGATAAATCAGTTTGTAATCAGCACCACCAATCAAGCTGTGGAAGACAGGAAACATTTAAATCCCTGTATCTTTCCCTGGCCGGCTTGGCTCAGTGGATAGAGCATCAGCCTGCGGACTGAGGGGTCCCAGGTTCGATTCCGGCCGAGGGCACAAGCCTGGTTGCAGGCTCATTCCCCAGTGGGGGGTGTGCAGGAGGCAGCCGATCAATGATTCTCTCTCATCATTGATGTTTCTATCTATCTCTCCTTCTGCCTTCCTCTCTGAAGTCAATAAAGAAATATATAAATCCCTGCATCTTAATTAAACACATCAAAGAGAAACCCTGTCCCAGGGCAGGAGAACTGAGCCAACACACAGGGGGAGGATGGGCCAAAGCACAGGCAGTTCTACCAGGTGAATGTGACCACGTTTGGCAGTGGTGCCTACATCACTTTCCTCACCTTTCCTTCTGCCCATCCTCCCAGAAACCAAACAAAAATCCGAAATACAACCACGCAACAGCTTCCAAACAGAATGGGGTCTCTCCCTCGGCCCATCATGCTACGGTCAGCTCCAGCTGCACTGGGGACCCACGTGACACCTGAGCACTGCCTCAGGAAGCAGTCATGATGGCCGCCCGAAAGTGGACACATGGGGAGAAAACGGAAGCTGATCACTTACCTTCCACCCTCCAAGAAGTTACAGATGTTGTCATCCCGTTTGAGAACTAGGTGGAAGGTCTCTCGCACAATCTGCTGTTGAATTTCTTCTGGCTGTGGAATAAAAGAAAGAGAGTGAATCAGCGGGGGCATCTGAAAATATATCCCACTGATGGAGGTGGACAGGGAGAGAAGTGCTTCCAAGCTGGGAATGATCTGAACATATGGTACCAGATTCCAGAAAAAAAGTGATGAGTAGAGAAAAAAATAATAGGGGAATCTCTGGAAAAATCGACAAGGCTCTGTTACAGGAATTAAGCAAGGGTATATTGCCCAGCCAGCGTGGCTCAGTGGTTGAGCGTTGACCTATGAACCAGGAGGTCACGGTTCGATTCCCATCAGGGCACATGCCTGGGTTGCAGGCTCGATCCCCAGTGTGGGGTGTGCAGGAGGCAGCCAATCATTGATTCTCTCTCATCATTGGTGGTTCTATCTCCCTCTCCCTCTCCCTTCCTTTCTGAAATCAATAAAAATATTATAAAAACAAAACAAGAAAGGGTATATTTACCTAGCTATCTAGTCACTAACCATTGTCCTGATAGGTAAGCTGATATTTCTTTAGAGTTAATAACAAAGAAAGAAGAATTGACAACTCTCCAGCAAGGTGAAATAAAAACTAGAAGGCCTGGTCCTGAAATATTTTGACTTGCCCTCGAAAACATCTATGGCAGGGTAAATAATGTCAACAGGTCTAACACCTTAAAGAGGTCAAGATGTAATTGTGTACACATTAAAAAACAAACAAAACTAAACTTGCCATCTTATGTGCTGGTGATGTAGGTATTACATGTAAGACGTTGTGTTACTAACAGTGTTACTGAGAAAGATGGTTCTATAGAGAATAAGAATTTTGAATAATCGCAGAGCTACAAATACTCCCCCCCCCCCCCCCCCACTTACTACATCCGAGAAAGGTCGACTGTGATGGAATGTCTTGATAATTCACATTTGATTTCTATTTATACATATAAGGTTCAAAATGAGTATGGTTTCAAAAAAAAAAAAAAAAAAGGATGGGAGTGAGAAACCAGTCATTACAGAAGCAATCAAAAGCTCTAGACACAGTGCTCTCAAATCTCGATAAGTGTGCAATAAATCACCTGGGAATGTTATTAAAATGCCGATTATTCTGACTTAGTAGGTCTGGGTAAGTCCTGAGCCCGTTTCTAACAAGTTTCTAGGTGATACCAACGCTGCTGGGACCACACTTTGAGGAGCAAAGCTTAAGCAAACCTTCAGACTGGACCTGCCCTAAGAGTCAGATAATAGATTCAAAAATGTTAATACCTTTCTTTCTGCAGCAATGTATATTTGAAATGTTTAGTTATTTGAAAGAAATAGAGGTAGCCCTAGCCGGTTTGGCTCAGTGGATAGAGCGTCGGCCTGCAGACTGAAGGGTCCCAGGTTTGATTCCGGTCAAAGGCATGTACCTTGGTTGTGAGCACATCCCCAGTAGGGAGTGTGCAGGAGGCAGCTGATCTATGTTTCTCTCTCAGCAGTGTTTCTAACTCTCTATCCCTCTCCCTTCCTCTCTGTAAAAAATCAATAAAATATATATATATTTTTTAAAAGAAAGAGGTAAAAACAGGGAAAATGTCACGGTGGAGAAACCATTTTTCAGAGCTCTGACTCGCCGTGGGTATACAGCGGCTCAGTATTTACTGAAGGATGAATGAAACCGTACTAATCACTGGCCCCTGTAAATTTGAATAAATCGACCAGGTACTTTCCTGGTTTCCATTTAAAGCTCACAGGGGGAAGCAGCAGCACTTTTTTAAACTGAGAAAAACATCTTTCAAGCTAAAGCCTTTAATCTGACTCTAGGGTGGAGGTGGCAGCCGTTAGTGGGAAAAGGGTATGAAATGACAAAGCTACCTAATTTCTAATTCAACAAAAAGGTAAACTACCAATTGTTTATAGTCCTCAATTATTTTTAAAAAAATATTTTTATTGAATTCAGAGAGGAAGGGAGAGGGAGAGAGAGATAGAAACATCACTGATGAGAATCAGTGATTGGCTGCCTCCTACACACCCCACACTGGGGATGGAGCCTGCAACTCAGGCATGTGCCCTTGACTGGAATCGAACCTGGGACCTTCCAGTTTCCAGGCCAACGCTCTATCCACTGAGCCAAACCAGCTAAGGCTAGACCTCAACTGTTTTAATAATCCCTCCTATCCTTCAATACTCTTCTTTTTACAAGGTTAATTTTCACTCCTGAGCTAATATGGTTCTTACAAAAATACCATGTTCTTCAAAGATCTACAAATGGTTAACAAGGACAGGAAAAGATGCTCAACATCATTAGACATTAGGGAAATGAAAATTAAAACCACAATGAAAATCTACTCCACACTCACTAAAACAGCTTTAATCGAAAAGATGAACAAAAGTCACTAGGGAGATAGAGAAATCGGAATGCATACTGCTGATGGGAATGCCAAAGGGTTCGGCCACTTTGAAAAAATTTGGCAATTCCTCAAAACGTTCACCATAAAGTTATCATATGACCCAGAAATTCTACTCCTAGGTATAAAATCAAGAGAAATGAGAAACACATGTCCACATAAAAACTTGTAGTACACGGCCCTAGCTGGTTTGGCTCAGTGTATAGAGCATTGGTGTGCGGACTGGATGGTCTCAGGTTTGATTCTGGTCAAGGGCACATGCCCTGGTTGCAGGCTCGATCCTCAGTAGGGGTTGTGCAGGAGGCAGCTAATCAATGGTTCTCTCTCATCACTGATGTTTCTATCTCTCTATCCCTCTACCTTTCTCTCTGAAACCAACAAAAATATATTTAAAAAAACACACAAACTTGTAGATATATGCACCCCTATGTTCATAGTAGCACAACTTACAATAGTTAAGATTTGGAAACAGCCTAACTGCCCATCAGCAGAAGAGTGGATTAGAAAACTGTGGTACATCTACACAATGGAATACTATGCTGCTGTAAAAAAAGAAGGAATTCTTACCACTTGCAGCAGCATGGATGGAACTAGAGAGCATTATGCTAAGCAAAATAAGCCAGTCAGAGAAAGATAAATATCACATGATCTCATTCATTTGTGGAATATAATGAACAACATAAACTGATGAACAAAAATAGAACCAGAGTAATAGAAGCATCGAATAGACTGTCCAACCTATGAGGGAAGGTGGGGGGTGAGGGGGAAAGAGATCAATTAAAGAACTTGTATGCAGGCATATGAGCAAAACCAATGGACACAGACAGTAGGGGGGTGAGAGCTTGTGCTTGGGGGTGGGGGTGGCGGGGGAGAGGTCAATGGGGGGAAAAAGGAGACTCATGTAATACTTTAAACAATAAAGAAAAAACAAACTTGTAGGACATGAGTGTTCATAGCACCATTATTCACAAGAGCCATAGGTGGAAACATCAACCGATGAATGGACAATCAAAACTGACATATCCATCCATACAATAAAATACAACTTGGGCCCTAACCGGTTTAGCATCGGCCTGCGGACTGAAGGGTCCCAGGTTGATTCCGGTCAAGGGCATGTACCTTGGTTGCAGGCACATTCCCAGTAGGGGGTGTGCAGGAGGCAGCTGATCGATGTTTCTCTCTCATCGATGTTTCTAACTCTCTATCCCTCTCCCTTCCTCTCTGTAAAAAATCAATAAAATGTATATATAAAATATATATATATATATATATATATATATATATATATATATAAATAAATAAAACTTGGCAACAAAAAGGGATGAAGAACTGATACACACTATAGCATGGATAACCCTGAGAACATACTGTACCAAGTAAAAAAAGCCGGTCATAAAAATAAAACCCCACATATTATATGATTCCATTTACATAAAATGCCCACAATAGGCAAATGTAGAGAGACAGAAAATAGATTAGTGGTTGTCTATGGCTGGGGGACTAGAGGGTGAAATACAGAATAATTGCTAATGCGTAGGAGTTTCTTTTGGGGTAATGACAGTGTTCTAAAATTGTGGTGATGGTTGCATAGCTTTGTGACCCTACCAAAAACCAATGAATTGTACATTTTACTTATTTAAAAAAATATATTTTTATTGATTTCAGAGAAGAGAGAGGGAGAGAGAAACATCAATGATGAGAGAGCATCATGGATCGGCTGCCTCCTGCAGCGCCCACTACTGGGGATGGAGCCCACAACTCAGGCATGTGTCCTGACAGGGAATTTGACCTCCTGGTTCATAGGTTGATGCTCAACCACTGAGCCACCGTGGCCGGGCTGAACTGAACATTTTAAATAGGTGAATTGTGTGGTATGTGACATATCTCAACTTTAAAAAAACAGAGGGGAGCCCTAGCCAGTTTGGCTCAGTGGATAGAGTGTCGGCCTGTGGACTAAAGGGTCCCAGGTTCAATTCCGGTCAAGGGCACATGCCAGGATTTCAGGCTCAACACCTCCCCTGCCTCAGTAGGGGGCTTGCAGGAGGCAGCTAATCAACGATTCTCTCTCATCATTGATGTTTCTCTCTCTCTCCCTTCCTCTCTGAAATCAATAAAAAATAAAAGTAGAAAACAGAGGGGAAAATTCACACACACACACAAAATGCAAATTTTTACCTCATTGTAATTATTTTTTTTTAATTTAATCATCATCGACATCAATGTAATTATTTAATAAAATGTAATCTAGCTGAAAAATATTCTATGAAAAGGTAGTGGTGTGGTTTTTTTCTCTTCTTTCATTTCTACTTGGAAGAAGAGGAAATAAAGTCTGAAAGAAGTTCGTTAACTTGTCAACAGACACAAAGGAAAAAAGGTGGAGTTAAGGCTTGAAGGTAAATTTTCTCTTTCCCCCTCCAAGGTTTCGGGAGTCCACCAACTGCGTATGTAACATTTTGAAACCTCGTCACCGAGAAACAAAATGTTCCAAAACGTTTGGGGACAGGAGGCAAGTGATGATGTTTGCGTTTTCCCACAGAAATGCTTTTGGAAAAGTTCCAAGTTCACATTATTATTTACTGAGCCCTCATGCGGCAGCATGTACAGTTTCTCCTTCCCCACGTTTTTTCTAAAATATATTTTACTGATTTTTTTACAGAGAGAAGGGGAGAGGGATAGAGAGTCAGAAACATTGATCAGACAGAAACATCGATCAGCTGCCTCCTGCACACTCCCTACTGGGGATGGGCCCGAAACCAAGGTACATGCCCTTGACCGGAATCAAACCTGCGACCCCTCAGTCCGCAGGCCGACGCTCTATCCACTGAGCTAAACCAACTAGGGCTCCTTGCCCACTTTTAAAATATATATATATATATAATTTGCATCCATTCCAAAGAGGAAGGGAGAGGGAGAGAAAAACATCAATGATGAGAGAGAATCATGGATCGGCTGCCTCCTGCACGCCCCCTACTGGGGATCGAGCCCGCAACCCGGGCAGGTGCCCTGACCAGGAATCCAACCGTGACCTCCTAGTTCATAGGTCCACGCCCAACCATTGAGCCGCACCGTCAAGGCACAGTCCCCACTTTTGAAATGACTTTTTCCGAGTCGCTGAGCGGTCCCAGGCAACTCGGAAATGTAATTACCCCAAGAAAGCACCTTCCCTGACTCTCCGGCGAAAGCAAAAACTTTTTAAGAGTCTGCGTATGTCTTCCTCCTCGTGAAACCGAGTTTAAATAAGATCAAAGTGACTTAAATCTTTCAGGGTCTCCACGGGGCACCCCGGTCACTTACAGAGAGAACCCTGAGGCCAAGAAGAAATGTCACAAAATGGCACAGAAACGCCGGGGTCCAGAAAGGGGTCGGAGAGGGCGGGAGCGGCGGGTCGGGGGACAGAAGGCCCGACACCGGCCCGGGGCCGGGAAAGAGGGTGTGAGGGTCGCGCGTGGTGCGGGAGCCCGAGGCGGGCAGCGGGCGGGGGCTGGGGGCCCGCGGGCGCCGTGGGGGCCTCAGGGTCGGGAGGAAGGGGACGTGGTGCCCGGGAGAGGCGTGACGACGCTGGGCCGCACTCACGAAACGCTGGTAGAAGCGGACCAGCCGCGGCTTCCCGTGGTTGTTGAAAACCAGAATCGCCTGAATCATCTCTGCCGGCCACGCTCCTCTCCGCCCGGCTGTTTCCGGAAAACATCCACTTCCGCCACAACACGGACACTTCCGGTGGGTGCGCCGCGGAAAGTTCCCCGGCGGAAACGTTGCCCGGCGCCCAGGGGCCGGACCGCGAAGAGTCCGGCTTCCCGATCGCGGAGAAGGATCCAGGGCCCGCGGCGAGCCCGCGGGGGTGGGTCTGGTGGGGACCACGAGACACCGAGCTGGGGAGGGTCATCTCCGCGGTCAGCCTGGCCGGGACGCGGGCCCGGATCGGTGTCCTTTGCCCAGGCCGCCCGCCAGCCTCACCGAGCTCGTGGGAAAAGCAGGTTCCCACGCAGGAACGCCTGCGCGAAGCGGCGGGGGCCTCCCTTTCTCACCGTCCGCATCCCGACATGATGTCCTGCTTTTCCCGCTGTGAGATGCAGGCTCATTTAGCCATTCCCCCAGTTGGGGCACATTAAGGTCTTTTTTTTTTTTCCTTTTTCTTTTCCGGCATTCCATCCGTGGTAGATAGTGAATGGTGGAATCAAGAGCTCTCTAATGCAATCCCATTTAAAAGGTACTGGCGACCCCATATTGGTAAAATGTGTTGTTTTTTTCGTTTGACAGTCGGGGTGAGGTGGAGCACGTTCTTATGTTACAGATCGAGGTGCAAACGGGATCATTTATCCAAATGACTGGAAATGTTTCAAACACCTTTAAAATGTATTAGACCCACGCCCAGCCCTCACATGCCCGGGTTGCAGGCTGGCTCCCCAGTGTGGGGCGTGCAGGAGGCAGCTGATCAATCATTCTGTCTCGTCATTGACGTTTCTATCGCTCCCTCCCTCTCCCTTCCTCTCTGAAATCAATAAAAATATATTTAAAAAAAATAATAGTAGACACAACAAATGAATGTTTCTTTCTCAAAATCAATCAATAGAAATTTTTTTCTAAAATAAATATGTATTACTTTTGTAGCCAAGGTTTTTTATTTTTATTTTATTTTTATTTTTTTAAAAAATATATTTTATTGATTTTTTATAGAGAGGAAGGGAGAGAGATAGAGAGTTAGAAACATCGATGAGAGAGAAACATTGATCAGCTGCCTCCCGCACATCTCCCACTGGGGATATGCCCGCAACCCAGGCACATGCCCCCGACCAGAATCGAACCTGGGACCCCTCAGTCCGCAGGCCGACGCTCTATCCACTGAGCCAAACCGGTTTCGGCATAGCCAAGGTTTTTTAATTCAAAAAAATCGAAAGGCAGTAAATACGCACTGACACTTGACAAAATGCTTTCAATGTTGAGAGGAGCACCAAAGAAAATTCTAAAACAGACCAAGAATGAGGGACCTAGCTCTACCAACTATCAAAACCTACTGTGATAGTCACATTGTCATTATAGAAGACCTACTGAAATATAATGGCTAATTGAAATCCATATATATAAAACGCTAATATGCAAAGTGTCCCCTCAGGAGTTCGCCTAGGAGACTGGGGTTCAATTGCTCGCTATGATGTCTGCTGACCACCAGGGTGCAGCATGGAACAAAGGAAGGCCCCAGCTGGCAGCCGGAAGACCCCTATTGGCCCTGATCACAGGCCAGGCCTAGGGACCCTACCTGTGCATGAATTTCATGCACCAGGCCTCTAGTATAAAATAATTTCCTATGTGATGTGGGAGACATGATAACCTGACAGTGGGGGAAAATTCAATAAATATGTTGGGATAACTGGTTAGCAATTTGAAATTAAGCAATTTAGTTATCTCACTTCATATCCTACAAATTAAAGGTAAAGTGGATTAGAGACTTAAATATAAAACTAGATAATAACCAAAATGGACGAAAATGAAGTTGAGTAACATCTGAAAAGAGAATATGTTAGAAGCAATAAAAATCACAAGCCAACAGCTCTATATAAAGACTTTATATTTGTAAAACCAATTTTTAAACATGGGGGAAAAATAAAAATGAACAAATAAAAATGGAAAAGTTGTTAAAATATGGCAAATGCTTATATTTTAAAATAGAAATAACTGTGATAAACCAAAATGAGCTACTCCCTTAGTAGATAAATGGGCAAAGAAACTGAATAACAAAAGAGGAAATACATCTAGGAAATGAACATTTAAAAAAAATGCTTAAGCTCACTATTAATGGGGGAAAGGCTAATTAAAATAAAGTATTAACTTCAAAATTAAAATATTTTCGCCTTATTAAATCCAATTTTCAAAAGTGTTAGCATATCCATTTCTGGCAAGGGTAGCATGAAAATGTCCTCTCCTACTTTACTGGTGAAATTATAGTTTAGAACAACCCTTTTGGAAAGCAATTTGGCTATATAACAAACCTTGACAAAAAATTCCTCGATTCTCAGTAACCTGATTCCTGGAAATCTGTCCCTAAATAAATCACTCAAACATATTGTGGGGGCGAGGAACACGGGCGGGGGTTGGGGGTTGGGGGGTGGAGGCTATTTAATTCACAACAGTTTTGACACAATAATTACATAAGCTCAAAAAGGGACCAAGGAATTACCCCAAAATTGTACAGTGATAGAGCTATTAAATGGTAGTTGATCTTAAAAAAAACAACAACGGCTATGAAAACTCAGTAGCAATATGGAAAGTGATTATATAACCATTGAAAAAGGATCATTTCATAAACTGATGAACAAAAATAGACCCAGAGACGTAGAAACATTGAACAGGCTGTCAAACCTCAGAGGGCAGGCAGGGGAGGAGGGAGGAGGAGGAGATCAAACAATGAACTTGTGTGCATATATGCATAACCCATGGACACGGACAATAGGGGGGTGAAGGCCTGGGGGGATGAAGACCTCGGGGGGAGAAGGGAAGGAGAGGGCAATGGGGGGAAAGGGGGACATATGTAATACTTTCAACAATAAAATTTTTTTTTAAATGCCTGGCCAGTGTGGCTCAGTGGTTGAGCATCAACCTAGGAACCAGGAGGTCACAGGTTCGATTCCCTTTCAGGGCACATGCCCGGGTTGCGGGTTCCATCCCCAGGACGGGGCGTGCAGGAGGCAGCCGATCCAGGATTCTCTCTCATCATTGATGTTTCTATCTTCCTCTCTCTCTCCCTTCCTCTCTCTGAAATCAATAAAAACAAAAGGAAAAAGGATCATCAAATTTTGTGTGTAAGTTCAGTATGACAGCCATGTACAAAGATGGCAAATTCCAGGAGCAGGCCACTCCCCACCTCCATGGCTTTGCTGGTGCTCTTGTTGCAAAGACCTTTCCCCCTCTATCCACCTGCGTTTCTTTCTATCTTCACTCTCATCGCTAGCCTCTCACCCCGACACTTCCAGGAGTCTTCCAATTGGGCTCATGGCCTGCAGTTTCTCTATCCTCAAGTGATCTTGGTTTTTGTTGCTGTTAATCCTCCCCCTAGGATATTTCTCCACTGATTTTTAGGGAGAGTGGAAGAGAGCAGGACACACAGAGAGAAGCATCACTGTGAGAGAAACACATCGATTGGTTGCCTCCTGCAGGAGCCCTGGCTAGGGCCTGGGTCAGGGAGGACCCTGCGACCAAAGTACGTGCCCTTGACCGGAATCGAACCCAGGACCCTTTGGTCCGAAGGCCGATGCTCTATCCATGGGCCCAAAGTGGCTAGGGCTCAAGTGATCTTTGAAATATACAAATGAGGCCTCACCCTTCTCCCTGGGATCACCGGCCTCCAGATGTGAAGGATAAAGTCCGATCTCCAACCTCATGTCAAACACACTTCCAACCGCCACCCATTCTCTGAGCTCCAGCCACAGTGGCCTCTCAATGGGTGCCTCTACCCCCAGCCAGTGTCCCCAGTCCTCCCCACTTTCCTGGCCACCACCCTGGCTGGGGGCCCAGCAGGCTCCACAGTAAGCCAGGAGCATATTCCAGGAGCAGGCCACTCCCCACCTCCATGGCTTTGCTGGTGCTCTTGCTGCAAAGACCTTTCCCCCTCTATCCACCTGCGTTTCTTTCTATCTCCACTATCTCCATTCAGGACACCCAGGAGATGGCTTCTACAGCAGCTGAGGAGAGCGACGGCAAGGATCTGAACTTGAAAAGGGCAGCAAGAACAGAAGAGACCCATGAGCAGTCCAGTGACTGGTGACTTCGGTGCCCTAACGGAAGGGCGAGTCCCAAGCCTCACAGCCGTGTGGCTGAGCCCAGGCTCGAACACGCAGGAAGGCAAATGATGATAATCCTGGAATCACAATGTTACCTGCTCATCTGCTGATACCAATAGGGCCGATCTCAGCCTGGGCAGATAGGTCAGCAGTCAGGGGTTTAGGTAAGTTCCCTAAAATCTGGGAAAACAACCCTATCTCACAGGGTCAGCCTGTGTCCAAGGCTCTTCTATAGGTTAAGGACGCAGAGGACGGGGAAGGTGCATTGCTTTGCTTTGCACAGCTCTGGATTCGAATCCTGACTCTTCCGCTTATTAGCTGTGTGACTCTGGGCAAGTTGCTTAACATCTCTGAGACTTCCTTTCTCCTCTACAGTATCAAAATCATCCCATCGTTAAGAACCTGGACTTGGAAATCTGATTTCTGGGGCTGTCTCCTCTATAGACCTACTACCGATGGAGCCTTTGAGCTATAATCTCATGGGGGGAAATGGAGATAATAATCCCATGTTCCTCATGGGATTGTTGTGACGCTTAAGTAAGATATTGCAAGTACTTAGCACAAGTACCAGCACCAGGAAGCACTCAACAGTCAGTGACTATAATTATTATCACGGAAAGCACCCAGTCGGTGTTTGACACATCAGGGGACTCAACAACTGTTAGTTCACCACCACCACTACCCACCCACCTATCCCTTTTCTCTGAGCCAAGAAGGATCCATATGTCACCAAGACCATACTTATTCTCAGGACACGTACATTCCAATTCCAAATCTCTTCACGGGCCTGGGGGAGGGCACACGACCCAGCCAGGCAACGGTCACGGCCAAAACGTACTGCCTTCCTGGTTATAGGGACCTCGCTCAGATGGAACACTGTTTACACCTGACAATAACCCGGCCCGGGTAGAAGAATCCTTTTCTGAAGATTCACTCGTTTATAAAGAAGGTCCCAAGGTACAGAACAACAACAAAAAAGGCGCTATCGCCCAGCCGGCGTGGCTCAGTGGTTGAGCATCGACCTATGAACCAGGAGGTCACGGGTTCGACCCCCGGTCAGGGCACATGCCCGGGTTGCAGGCTCCATCCCCAGTAGGGGGCGTGCAGGAGGCAGCTGATGAATGATTCTCTCTCATCATTGATGTTTCTATCTCTCTCTCCCTCTCCCTTCCTCTCTGAAATAAAAATATAAAAAAATGCTTCGTTTAAAAAAGATAAAGAAAAAAAATGGTGCTTTAAAAAATGTGTCCTGACAGAGTGTGTCTGCGAGGTGGGGACCAGCCAGCCACATCTGGGCACAGCATCCCCAGCCAAGCAGCCAGGGAGGCCAGGAGGCAGGAACCCCCAAAGTGGCAGAGAACCGGGGAGGAATAGAGAACTGGCAGCTTCTGGGAGAGAAAGGGGCGCTGGGGACAGGAGGACTGAGCAGGAGAGCAGAGACCGCAGCCCAGAGCACCAGGGAGGGAAGGCGAGGGAGGAAAGCGGAAAAGACCAGGGCAGAGGAAGGAGCCTGCCAGCTCCCCCTCTGAGCCGCTTTGCATATACATGAGGGATGTCCCCCGATTCTGCACCAAGACCAAGCCCCCAGTTCCCCTGCCTGAGCGGGGCACTCGCTCCCCGCTAGCCTCCAGAGACACTGCTGCCATCAGGGTGTGGTTGTCATGACACTAGGAGGCTCCACTCCCACTCAGGGAGGGCCCCCGGTGAGCCAGGGCAGGGGGCCCTGCTGCTAAGGGTGTGGTTGTGGATTTGGTCTTCGCACGGCTTGTTCAAGGCGAGTGAGGCTGCGGGGCTCATCCTTGAACTCCAGAATGGAAGTCGATGGAAGACATTCTCAGCGCGGGTGAGCCCCGGGGACCCCGCTTCTCCCAGGAACCTCAGTCGTCCTGGGGATAAAGCAAAGAGACCTGACCTGAGCACATTTTATAGAAGTCTTTTTTTAAAAAATACATTTTACTGATTTTTTACAGAGAGGAAGGGAGAGGGATTGAGAGTTAGAAACATCGATGAGAGAGAAACATCGATCCGCTGCCTCCTGCACACTCCCTACTGGGGATGTGCCCACAACCCAGGTACATGCCCTTGACCGGAATCGAACCTGGGACCCTTCAGTCCGCAGGCCGACGCTCTATCCACTGAGACAAACCGGCTAGGGCTGTCCCTTGCTTTTATCAATCTCTGGGGATTTCTTGTAGATTGGCACAGTTCAGATCCACCAAAAAGAAAGGTCCCGGGCCCTAGCCAGTTTGGCTCAGTGGATAGAGCGTCGGCCTGCGGACTGAAGGGTTCTGGGTTCGATTCCGATCAAGGGCACGTACCTCGGTTGCAGGCTCCTCCCTGGCCCAGGCCCTGGTCAGGGAGTGTGCAGGAGGCAACCAATCGATGTGTTCCTCTGACATCAATATTTCTGTCTGTCTTTTTCCCGCTCTTCCACTCTCTCTAAAAATCAATGGAAAAAAGGAGCCCTAACCGGTTTGGCTCAGTGGATAGAGCATCGGCCTGTGGACTGAAAGGTCCCAGGTTCGATTCCGGTCAAGGGCATGTACCTTGGTTGCGGGCACATCCCCAGTAGGGGGTGTGCAGGAGGCAGCTGATCGATGTTTCTCTCATCGATGTTTCTAACTCTCTATCCCTCTCCCTTCCTCTCTGTAAAAAATCAATAAAATATATTGGGGAAAAAAAAGGAAGGCCCAGATTGTCCTCATTCACACCTTGAAGGAATTTTCCCTATGCTAACACACCCTCAGGAAGGCCACGGAATTCCAACAGGCCGGAGGGTCAAGTTTACATGCTGTCTCCTTGTCCTACGCACAACCACCGCTGGTACGAACAAAACTCCTGCCAAGCCCGGCCTGTGTGGCTCAGTGGTTGAGTGTTGACCCAGGAACCAAGAGGTCACAGTTCCATTCCTCGTCAAGGGCACATGCCCGGGTTGTGGGCTCGATCCCCAGTAGGGGGCATGCAGGAGGCAGCCGATCCATGATTCTCTCTCCGCACTGATGTTTTTATCTCTCTCTCCCGCTCCCTAAAAAGCAATAAAAACATATTAAAAACACACAACTCCTGCCAAGAGGTAAACCACTCCCATGCCAGGTCCACAGTCGTTGCCCTTGACCTACCCACTCCGCATCCTCTGCCCCGTCCCCCTGCTCTCGGGTCTCCGCCGTGGTCCCCTCGGAAGACTTTCGGGCCATGATGTTGTCGGTCCACGATGCCCCCGTCTTTGCATCGCCAGCGAAATTACACTTGGTCACTGTTCCAGCCTCAAGCTTGGCTAATGAATCTGAGAGAAGGAGAGAAGGTGAGTGGACTCTCTTTCCTGTGGCGGAAACACAGTGGGGGGGGGAGGGGGGGCGCTGGTCCAATCTACTGGCGTCCCTGCGGCTGGGGGTAACCCATTGTTCTCTGCAGGCCTGGGTGTGGACCTCGGGGAGACCCCCAAAGCCCTAGATAGGAGAGGGCACCACCCACAGGTACCCTGGGAATGGACAGCACCCCACGATCCAGGGTGTCCAGACTACTGGCCTCAGGGCACTGCCCTGGGACTTAGGGATATATCTCAAGTGGTCTTGTCCCCGCAGAGGCCAGACCTGGCCGCTCCTGGGTTGTGGGGGGTGGGGGCACCCGCAGGCCAATGGGAACACTAGGCCGCAGCGAGGGCTGCACTGCTCACCCAGGAAGGGGCCGTCGCCTCGGGTTTTCAGCCGAACCCCGGCCCCCAGCTCCAGCTCCAGGGCCTCCATCTCCGACTCGGGCATCCAGAAGGCCACGGTCTGCTCGGGCGTGAGGCTCTCCGTCAGGGCGAGCAGCGCCGGCTTATTCACCAGCTCCTTCAGTGCCTCGAGCGTGAGTCTGTCCGTGTCCCCCTTGGCGTCCACCTCTGCAGGCACACAGCACAAGAGGATTGTTCCCGCTGTAGGGCCAGCGCTGAGGGCCCTGGCCGGTTTGGCTCAGTGGACAGAGCGTCGGCCTGCAGGCCGAAGGGTCCCTGGTTCGATTCCGGTCAAGGGCACGTACCTCAATTGCAGGCTCCTCCCTGGCCCTAAGCAGGAGGCAACCAATCAATGTGTTTCTCTCTGTCTTTCCCTCTCTCTTCTATCTCCCTAAAAATCAATGGAAAAATATTCTCGAATGAAGTTAAGGCTCACAGCCAACTGAGAGCAGGAGTGAGCCCATCCTTCCAGGACTCATCAAGGAGCTCAGGGCGGAGGTGGTCAGGCATGGGCTCCGGGCCTGGCTCATGGTAGATGCTCATTAAATGTGCAGACAATTGCTCGGGTGGGGTAGCTCTGTGCTTGAGCATTAACCCATTCACCAGGAGGTCACGGTTCGATTCCCAGTCCGGGCACATGCCCCGGTTGCAGGCTTGATCCCCAGTAGGTGACGTGCAGGAGGCAGCTGATCAATGGTTCTCTCTCATCATTGATGTTTCTCTCTCCTTCTCCCTTCCTCTCTCTGAAATCAGTAGAAAATAAATGAATAAATAAATAATGTTCAGCCCTAGCCGGTTTGGCCCAGTGGACAGAGTGTCAGCCTGTGGACTGAAGGATCCCGGGTTCGATTCCAGTCAAGGGCGCGCACAGGTTGCGGGCCTGATTCCTGGCCCTGGTCGGGGCACATGCGGGAGGCAACCCATCGATGTGTTTCCCTCACATCGATGTTTCTCTTTGTCTCTCCCCTTCCTTTCCCCTCTCTAAAAATTAACGAGAAAATCCTCGGGTGAGGATTAACAACAACAACAACGATCAGAGAATGCAGAGAATGAATGAGCCGTGGAAAGCACAAGTGAATGCAATGACAGGGGGATGGATGGATGCGGCGCAACCCCAAAACCTTCCCACACGGGGGTAGATAGCAGAGGTCCTGCTACTGCCAAAACCGGGGCGAGATATGACACCCCGAAGGGCCCAAGACCCAAATGAGAATTTGGCAGGAAAGTGGAGGCCCCCAGGGCCCGAGCCTGGGCTCTGCACCAAGGCAGTGAGAGCCAGAGCCAGGTTCATGGACGATCCTGCCAGACTGAGGGCGGGCTGGGCTGGGGGGGGGGCACTGGGATCATCTGAGTGAACGGGGTACAGGAAGGAGTCCAGCCAGGGGCCCTCAGGCCAGACTTTAAAGCCAATCGTGCTGCCCGGCTGGCTTGGCTCACTACTTGACTTGACCTATGATCCAGGAGGTCCAGGTTCGATTCCCGTCAGCGCACATGCCCAGATTGCGGGCTCGGTTCCCCCAGTGCGGGGGGGGGGGGGGGGGGGCGTGCAGGAGGCAACCGATCCATGGTTCTCTCTCATCACTGATGTTTCTATCTCTCTCTCCCTCTCCCTTCCTCTCTGAAATCAATAAAAATATATTTAGAAATAAATAACAAACAAATAAAGTCAATCATGCTGAAAAGACCCTTTCTCGGGCCACAGGGTGGGAGAAAGGAGGGCAGAGGGCAGAGGGCAGGGGTACCTACTGTAGGATGACATGAGGAAGCCAGTGTTCACCTTCCTGGTGTCACTGAAGTTGGGCTCGATTTCATTTCCCTTGGGGTCGAACTTCCGGCGATGGATGCGACTGGGCCGGACATACAGCACGTAGTAGCGCTCCTGGGGGCAGGCAGGGAGTCAGGGGGCTGCTCCACTCCCCCCCTCACCCCCAATACACACACACGCCCCGCAGGGATCCACGCAGCCCTCCCCAAACCCACTCTCTATCCTGGAACCCCACCCTCAGCTCCAAAAATATTCAAGCTGCGCAGATCCCTACTCCAATATTGATCCATTCACCCATCCATACGTACACCGTTCATTCATTCACGTTTTGTTTTAATATATTTTTATTGATTTCAGAGAGAGGAAGGGAGAGGGAGAGAGAGCGATAGAAATACCAACGATAGCCCTAGCCGGTTTGGATCAGTGGGTAGAGCGTCGGCCTGCGGACTGAAGGGTCCTGTGTTCAATTCCGGTCAAGGGCATGCACCTTGGTTGCGGGCACATCCCCAGTAGGGGGTGTGCAGGAGGCAGCTGATCGGTGTTTCTCATCGATGTTTCTGACTCTCTATCCCTCTCCCTTCCTCTCTGTAAAAAATCAATAAAATATATTAAAAAAAAAAAAAGAAATATAGCAATGATAAGAGAGAATCATTGATCAGCTGCCTCCTGCACACCCCCTAGTGGGTGGAGCCTGCAACCCGGGCATGTACCCTGACCGGGAATCGAACCGTGACCTCCTAGTTCATACGTGGACGCTCAACCACTGAGCCACACAGGATGGGCCATTCGCGTGTTTCATAGAATATCACCACACACAATGAACCAGGCTAGACGTCCATGAGAGGGTGGGCCCACGGCCTGACCCCAAGGTCCCCTAACAGCCAAGATAAAAAAGTACACACAGACAGCCCCAACCCGAGCGCCAAGGGCCCCAAATACCACGCGGCAGGTGTGGCACAGCCAAGATGCTCCGGAAAGGCGCTGACAGGGAGGTCTGACTGAGGGCAGCCCTGTGCCTCCTCCAACAGATCCGGCGCCTGGGGCGCATCCGAGCCTCAGCTTCCCCTGTTGCACGGGGACAACCTGACGTCTGCTCTCAGGAATGTCGCACGGGGTCAGTGAGGTAACGCAGGAGCAAGCACAGCAGAAAGCACGAACAGTCTGTAGTGCCGGCTGCAGCTGTTCTAATCAAAGCAGGCGGCAAAATGCTCCCGGCAACGAGGAAGAGGGAACCGCCTCCGGGGAGAAACAGGGAAGGAAAGCAAGGCCCCGAAGGTGGAGCAACCAGCAAGGCAGCCGGCACTAAGTCTGTCCCATCAGCCCGGCCAGCGTGGCTCAGTGGTTGAGCATCGACCTATGAACCAGGAGGTCACGGTTCAATTCCCGGTCAGGGCACGTGCGAGGGTTGCAGGCTCGATCCTCAGTGGGGGGGCGTGCAGGAGGCAGCCGATCGATGATTCTCTCTCATCATGGATGATTCTCTCTCTCCCTCTCCCTTTCTCTCTGAAATCAATAAAAATATATTTTTTAAATCCTATGTAATAAAAGCCTAATATGCAAAGTGTCCGATTGTTCAACCGCTGGGCCGGTCGCTATTATGCACACTGACCACCAGGGGGCAGATGCTCTGACTGGTAGGTTAGTTTGCTGCTGGGGTCCAGCCGATCAGGACTGGGCAAGATGGGCCAGACACGCCCTGCAGCCCTCCCTGGCCCCCATAGTGCACTGGTGGGGTCCCTCGGCCTGGCCTGCACCCTCTCACAATCCAGGACCCCTCAGGGGATGTCAGAGAGCCAGTTTCGGCCCGATCCCCGCAGGCCAGGCCGAGGGACCCCACCCGGTGCACCAGGCCTCTAGTAAATAAATAAAATAAATCTCTTCCATCAGAAGGCCACGGGACCTCTTCCAAGGGCCTTACAGCCCACTCCACACCCACGGCCCCATTCCGGAACCATTCACCTCACCTCACCTCACCCCTTCCTGCACTCAACCCTCCCAATCTCCGCCCCAAACACACCACTTGGGTGCAGGGCCTGGTCTGTCTTCTCAGAAAGAACCCAGACCCTCCCATCTGTCCATAGCCTAGCGCGCCGTAGCGGATCCTTTTCCACCCGATCCATCTCCCACCTGAGTCCCTCAAGGAGGAAAGAGCTGGACTCAAGACTCGGCAGTGACTGAGCCAAGACCGGGAGGTGCCTTGGTGGGTGAGGACTGTGGGGCCATTATCCGTTCCTGCAGGTGCACCCAGCATCCTCACCTTCCTGCCATGGGCGTCCGAGATGCTGTGCCGAGACACATCGACCAGTTCTCCCTCCAGCAGGACACCACTTCCCCTGGGATGAAAGGAGAAGGAGGGATCAGCTGGTTCTGCCAGGCGCCAGGAAAGAGCCCCAAGTTCCAGGCCCAGGTCAGAGTCTGCACCGGGACTGAGGCAACGCCCATGTGTATGAGCAGCCCCCTCCTCTGTGCGTCCCGCGTGGGGCCTCCATTCCTTCGAGGGTCCCAAAGACTGGGGTGCTCTCTGCTCAGGGGTCAGGAGGGAACCTTGTCAGGCTGCAAGACCAAACTACGGCCCCTCGTGCAGGGAGGACTGTAACCAGAGACTCAGTCTTCCTATCTACAAAATGGGAGAGTAACAGTCATCTCACTCTGCTTCTATGATGATGACATAAGATCATGTATGTGAAGTGTTTGGTAAACTAATCAGTGTTTAATAAGTATAAAGGATTTTACTTTTTTATTTAACCAAATTAGGAGGGGTGTCTAAGTTGCCATCAAGTATCTTTCCTGCCTTGGCTAGGTAGTTTGTTTGGTTACCCGTGGTCAGCAAACTGCAGCTCGCGAGCCACATGCGGCTCTTTGGCCCCTTGAGCGTGGCTCTTCCTAAGCCTTAGGAGTACCCTAATTAAGTTAATAACAGTGTACCTACCTGTATAGTTTAAGTTTAAAAAATTGGCTCTCAAAAGAAATTTCAATCGTTGTACTGTTGATATTTGGCTCTGTTGACTAATGAGTTTGCCGACCACTGGTGGACCAAGGATGCAGGTTTGATCCTGGGTAGTATAAGGACCAATCACTCTAGCTGGTTTGGCTCAGTGGATAAGATCTTCGGCCTGCGGACTGAAGGGCCCCGGGTTCGATTCCGGTCAAGGGCACATGCCCGGGGTTGTGGGCTTGATCCCCAGTGGGGGGCGTGCAGGAGGCATCTGGTCAATGATTCTCTCATCATTGATGTTTCTGTCTCTCTCCCTTCCTCTCTGAAATCAATAAAAATATATTTTAAAAAAAAGAATCAACCAATGAATAAATAAGTGGAACAACAAATTGATGCTATTGCTTTCTCTCTCTCTTTTTTATTTTTTTAAAATATATTTTATTGAGTTTTTACAGAGAGGATGGGAGAGGGATAGAGAGTTAGAAACATCGATGAGAGAGAAACATCGATCAGCTGCCTCCAGCACATCTCCTACTGGGGATATGCCCGCAACCAAGGTACATGCCCTTGACCGGAATTGAACCTGGGACCCTTCAGTCCACAGGCCGAGGCTCTATCCACTGAGCCAAACCGGTTAGGGCTCTCTCTCTCTTTCTAATCAATCAATAAAAATTTTTTTTTAAAATAAAAGCTTTCCCTTTTCACCTGTTTAAAGCACTTTCACATTCCTGTTCTCATGGCCACTGTGGAGGCTAAGAAGCCCCCAGTCCAGATCGCGGGGTTCCCACCGAGAGGAGCTGGACCCCACTTCCTGATTCCACTTTTCATAAAAGCAGAAGCTGTGGGTTTCTTATCCCGGAACCACAGAAATGGGAGAGGAGTGGGGGGTGCAAAACATGGCAGCTGGCTGTACCCAAGTGCCCCTAACACCCCCTCACAACCTCGGGGTCCCTCCGGGCAGGCCTGGCCCTCCCATCCCACACCCGCCCCAACCCTCGGGCCTGACACCCGCTGGGGGTTCTCCCTTTGGACTCTGGATCCCGTGCAACCCGTTCCCGGGCCAGAAGGAAGGCAAGCTGGCAAGGGGGTGCCAGGGGGGTGGGTTGGAGACCACGATCGTGAGAACCCAGCACCCACTTTTGAGCCACGTTTGGGGGTGGAGACCCAACCCTCTCCAAAGGTCTGGGGAGAGCAGGGGCGCTTTAAAGCGTTCGATCGGTGTCAGGGGGTGCGCCCCGCCTGCGGGCCCAGGGGGGCGCGGGAGGAGCGTTGGCACCGCCTGCTTTTCCTCCCACCGGCCCCGCCCAGGAGACCCCACCCGATCCAGGAGCCCCAGTTCAAAGCCGGGCGGCGGGAGGCCCGGCGGAGGCGCGGGGAGGGGCGCGCGGGTTACCCCTGGTGGGCGGCCGGCTCCCAGGCGCCGGGCAGCTGTGCGCTCCGCACCGCCTTGTTCCGGAGCGCGCTGTCCTGGTAGATGCGGCTCATCCTCCCGGGGCCGGCCGGCCGCTGTGCGGGGACCGGGACGACGTGCGGGGACCGGGACGACGAGCAGAGACTAGCGATTCCCGCTGCGGTTCCGGGAAGGCCGCGGCGCCGGGAGTTCCTGGGCGGGACCTAAAGGGGCCGAGCTTCATTCCTGCCCTGGGACCATGCGCGCAGGGAGGGGGCATCTGGGAAGACCCTGGGCTAGGGCCTGAGCGCTTCCTTCCTTTTTCTCTCCCTTTTCCTGTTACTGGAGAGAGACCCCCGCCCCAACACACGCACAGAGGAGAAATGGAGACCCCGAGATCCTATAGCATCAGCTCTGAAAGGACGGGTTTCCAGAGAACAGGAATGGAGAAAAGGGAAAAGCTCTTGGGGTGAGGGGGTGGGGGGCGGTGGGGGGCGCCTGCTCTTCGGGCCCCCCCTCCCAGATCCCACAATGGCTGAGGTTCCTGGGGTCTGCGATGCAGGAACCTAGGGTTGGGTGTCAGCTCCGGGGCTCCCCGCGGGTTGTGCGCCCCAGCTGTGCGCGCTTGGACACGTTCCTCAATCTCTGAGCCTGTGATTCGTCCTCTGTAAAACGGGGTTAGGCCCCAGCCGGTGTGGCTCAGTGGATAGAGCCCCGGCCTGCGGACAGAAGGGTCCCAGGTTCCATTCCCATCAAGGGCACAGGCCTGGGTTGTAGGCTCGATCCCCAGTAGGGGGCGTGCGAGAGGCAGCCGATCCAGGATTCTCTCTCATCATTGATGTTTCTCTCCCTCTCTCTCCCTTGCTCTCTGAAATCAATAAAAATGTATTTTTAAAAATAAAATAAAATGGGGTTAGTAGCGGGGAGGCTGTAAAGAGGAGTAAACTCGCTCCGGAACACAGCATTGCCCCTCTCTGTCTTCCCTTGAGGTGCTTGGACCCCTGTCAGGCCCCCCACTGCCCTTTGTCCAAATATGTCCCCTTGTAGGGTGCACTGACACTGCAACCAACTGAGCCACGGACAGGGCTGGAGTCTTAGTTGTCGTGTGTGTGTGTGTGTGTGTGTGTGTGTGTGTGTGTGTGTGTGTGTGAATCCCCACCCAAGGATGTTTTCCGATTTTTTTTTTCTTTTTAGAGAGAGGGAGAGACAGAGCGAAACATAGATGTGAGAGAAACACATCGATTGGTTGCCTCCTGCATGCCCCCCAACCAGGGCCATGGACAGGGAGGAGCCTGCAGCCCAGGTACATGCCCTTGACCAGAAATCGAACCCAGGACCCTTTGGTCCACAGGTTGAAGCTCTAACCATTGAGCCAAACCCACCAGGGCTTAGTTGTTTTTTTGTTTTTATCCAGAGAGGAAGGAAGAGGGAGGGAGAGATAGAAACATCAACAATGAGAGAGAATCATTGATCAGCTGACTCCTGCACCCTCCCACCCCCACTGGGGATTGAACCCACAACCCGGGCATGTGCCCTTGACCAGAATCGAACCCAGGACCCTTTAGTCCGCAGGCCAACACTCTATCCACTGAGCCAAACTAGCTAGGGCTTTGCCTTTTTTTTTTTTTAAGGGAGCAGGAGAGAGGGAAACATTGATGAGCTACCTCCTACACGCCCCCCACTGGGGATTGAGACCACAACCTGGGCATGTGCCCTGTCCAGGAATCGAACAGGCAACCTCTTGGTGAATGAGTCGATGCTCAACCACTGAGCCACACCAGCCGGGCTGGAGTCTTAGGTCTTTATGCGTCGGATCACATCTTAGCAGATCTGACAACGTCTGTCTCGTCTTGACAAAGTCTGGTGGTTCCAGAGTTAGATGCCAAATGGCCACAAACGCAGAGAAATTACCTGAAGAAAACACACACACACACACACACACACACACACACACACACACACACACACACACGGCACAGAGCAGAAGACGCACAACAAAGAAAGCACTCCGGAGAGAAGGCATCATGTAAAATAAGATGTCAGAATAAGAACCAAACCTATCCATCACGTGGCATCAATAAATGCAAATAGGGCAGGCCTTGTTTGCAAGAAAAATCCGTGACAGGCCTTCGTATCAGACAGCTCGTCCTGCCATATCCCAGCCTCTCGGCCTCCCAGGGCCTTTGACGCGGCCTGTCCCAGCCCCTCCGCCCTGGTGACCAGCTCTGCTTGGGCTCCGCCGGCTGCAGGCAGAAGCAATCCTCCGCGCCTCACCTTATGGCCCCGCCACACCACTTGCCCCTCAGACAACCGGTCCCCAGGGTGCTCCTTATAAGAGATCTCTCCGGATAGGACTGAGAAATCGCATTGCCTATTGTTCCAATGGCCAAAGGGACATGATTGCTAGTGGTAAGTGGGTGGTGAAAACCCCTTGGCGTGAAGAGGCATCCAAATTACTCAGGTGTTGTCCTAGCTAGTTTGGCTCAGTGGATAGAGCATCAGTCTGTGGACTGAAGCATCCCGGGTTCGATTCCCGTCAAGGGCACATGCCCGGGTTTCCGACTCGATCCCCAGTAGGGGGCGTGCAGGAGGCAGCCGATCAAGGATTCTCTCACATCATTGTTTCTATCTCTCTCTCCCTCCCCCTTCCTCTCTGAAATCAATAAAAATACTTTAAAAAATGACTTAGGTGTTGCCTGGCCGGTGTGGCTCAATGATTAAGCATCGACCTATGAACCAGGAGGTCACAGTTCGAATCCCAGTCAGGGCACATGCCCTGGTTGCGGGCTCGATCCCCTGTAGGGGGCGTGCAGGAGGCAGCCGGTCCATGATTCTCTCTCATCATTGATGTTTCTATCTCTCTCTGCCACTTCCTTCCTCTCTGAAATCAATAAAAATACAAAGAAAAGAACAAGAACCAGATGCCGAAACCGGTTTGGCTCAGTGGATAGAGCGTCGGCCTGCGGACTGAAAGGTCCCAGGTTCGATTCCGGTCAAGGGCATGTACCTGGGTTGCGGGCACATCCCCAGTGAGAGATGTGCAGGAGGCAGCTGATCGATGTTTCTCTCTCATCGATGTTTCTAACTCTTTATCTCTCTCCCTTCCTCTCTGTAAAAAATCAATAAAATATATTTTTTAAAAAAGGACCAGAGACAGGAAAGAGTTTAGCGCCAAGGACCACAATGCTGGCCAGTCCAGCCGGGGTACAGATAGCATCTGAGTGGCACAAAGGGCTCAGATTTTGTATTTTACTCTAAAAACATGTTCTCGTTGTGTTAAAAATAATAATAAAACAAAGGAGGATTCAGAGGTACACAGTTGCATTTCTTCTTCCATAACGTGCTGGTCTGTGCACGTCATATTTCTGGAAGGAGAGAGAAGAAGGAGAGAGAGAAGCGGGTCTCGGCGGCCGCCTCAGGGACTGCAGCGCCTCCGGCGTGGGAAGGAGACGTATGTGCAGCTTTTGATGCTCTTTGATATTTTTACCATGTACACGAATTACTTTTTTCAATTAAAAACTAGTTAATTTTTTAAACTGTGGAAACAGCGTAATATTCCATCTCAGCTGTAATCAGAGAGACGCAAATGAAAACATCGTGGAAATAAACATTTTTTAAGGAAGGACTTAAAAATGAATAAAGCTCACCGTTGATGAGGATATGAGAAAATGAACGCCTCTACTGTCTGTATGTTTCATTCACGGAAAGGAGCATAATTCACCCCATCAGTACAACGAAGTGAATTAGTTACGCAAATAATAATAACAAAACCTTGAGAGTATTTGCTTAGGAAGTTTTCAATATTCAGTATTTTTGGAAATGTCAATGAAATACTGATGGGGTGGTCATCATAATCTGGCCGGTCACAATAATCTGGCCACTCAGTGTATATAAGTCATGGAGTTATCATAAGTTATCAAATACGAGCTAATTCTTGTTCATCTATAAGTGTTCCTCATATTCCCTCCTCCCTCCCCAATTTGTCATTATATTCAGAACTAAATGCACCCCTAAAAGTTTACTTGAAATGCCATCTTTGCTAGATCCTTTAAAAAATATACATGGTTTCTAAATGTATTTATCAATTCTAGAGAGAGGGAGAGAAACATTGATTTGTTGTTCCATTCATTTATGCATTCATTGGTTGATTCATTTATATATATATATATATATATATATATATATATATATATATATATATAAATTCATTTATATATTATAAATAAACCATATATATAAATGCCTAAGGGCATTCCCAGACTCAAGTTCCAGAATATAATATATATATATATATTCTTATTGATTTCAGAAAGGAAGGAAGAGAGAGAGAGAGAGAGATAGAAATATCAATGATGAGAGAGAATCATGGATCGGCTGCCTCCTGCACACCCCACACTGGGGATCGAGCCTGCAACCCGGGCACGTGCCCTTGCCTGGATCGAACCCGGGACCCTTCAGTCCGTAGGCCGACACTCTATCCACTGAACCAAACCAGCCAGGGCCATTGGTTGGTTCTCATGCGTGCCGTGACCACAGACCAAACCCACAGCCTTGGCGTATCAGACGATGCTCTAACCAGCTGAGCTGCCCGAGCGGGGCCTATGTCTTGCCTTTTTATTCTGGCCCACTGTCTGCCTGTGTGGGTCTGTGATGTTTTCATGTCTGTAGTTCTATGAAATTTTCCCATAACTAGGCAAGTGCCCCTTTGTCACTCTTCTTAACTTGACCTTGAATTTTCCTCCTGCACTTGTTTGTATAGGTGTATCTCTCTACTCCAGACCAATTAGAGCCTCTGGAGTGACAATCAACCTTAAGGCTTAGGGCAGCTGTGGGCAAACTACGGCCCGCGGGCCGGATCCGGCCCGTTTGAAATGAATAAAACTAAAAAAGAAAAAAAAGACCGTACCCTTTTATGTAATGATGTTTACTTTGAATTTATACTAGTTCACACAAACACTCCATCCATGCTTTTGTTCCGGCCCTCCGGTCCAGTTTAAGAACCCATTGTGGCCCTCGAGTCAAAAAGTTTGCCCACCCCGGCTTAGGGCTTCCCTGGCAGACCTGCTTTTCTCTCTCTCTCTCTCTCTCTCTCTCTCTCTCTCTCTCTCTCTCTCTCTCTGCCCAGCAGGAACCCCCATGCTAAGGTACATTCTGAGCGACAATACCTCTCCCTATTTGAAGCAAGGTGTGGCTAAGGGCATTCCCAGACTCAAGTTCCAGAATATTAAAGAGTATCCTGTTTCTTTTCTTTTTCTTTTTTTTAATCCTCACCCAAGGATATTTTCCCATTCATTTTTTAAAAAATATATTTTATTGATTTTTTACAGAGAGGAAGGGAGAGGGATAGAGAGTTAGAAACATCGATGAGAGAGAAACATGGATCAGCTGCCTCCTGCACACCCCCTACTTGGGATGTGCCTGCAACCAAGGTACATGCCCTTGACTGGAATCGAACCTGGGACCCTTCAGTCCGCAGGCTGACGCTCTATATACTGAGCCAAACCGGTTAGGGCCCCATTCATTTTTTTTTTTTTAGAGAAAGTGGAAGAGAGAGGGAAAGACAGAGAAACACATCGATTGGTTGCCTCCTGCACGATTCTGACCAGGGCCCAGGCTGGGGAGGAGCCTGCAACCAAGGTTCGTGTCCTGACTATTCTTTTTTTTTTATTTAATATATTTTATTGATTTTTTATAGAAAGGAAGGGAGAGAGATAGAGAGTCAGAAACATCAATGAGAGAGAAACATCAATCAGCTGCCTCCTGCACATCTCCTACTGGGGATGTGCCCACAACCCAGGTACATGCCCTTGACCAGAATCGAACCTGGGACCTTTCAGTCCGCAGGCCGATGCTCTATCCACTGAGCCAAACCGGTTTTGGCACTATTCTTTTCATGAATATAAATCGTAGTTACTGGATCAGATATGAGGTAGGCAGACACACACACACACACATGCGCGCACACACGCACACACCATGGCAACACTGGAAAGACCAGGAGTGCTCTCAATAGACCAGAAGTGGTCAGGGACCCTTGGAAGAAGGAAAGAGAATGAGACGAGATTAAAGGAGGAAATTGCAGCATAAGCCACTCGCAAGAAGATGACTGCTACAGAAGCCCAGAGCAGTCAGAGGCTCTTAACTCAGAAATGTAAGATACGAGGTCCTGGCCCAGTAGCTCAGTGGGTTAGAGCGGCGTCCAGATACGCCGGGTTCCACCCCCGATCAGGACACATTAAGAATCAACCAACGAATGCATCAGTAAGTGGAACAACAAATCCATGTTTGTCTCTCCCTTTGTCTCTCTCTCTCTCTCTCAAATAAAAAAATAATAATAATAAAAATTTTTAAAGTTGTCATTATGTGGTATCTAAGACATGCTTTTCTTCTCTTTTTAATCTTTTTTATTGATTTCAGAGAGGAAGGGAGAGGGAGAGAGAGAGAGATAGAAACACTAAAGAGAGAATCATTGATAGGCTGCCTCCTGCACACCCTCTACTGGGGATCGAGCCCGCAACCCAGGCATGTGCCCTGACCGGGAATCAAACCGTGACCTCCTGGTTCATAAGTCCATGCTCAACCACTAGACCCATGCCAGCCGGGCAAGACATGCTTTTCTTAACTCATCATTATACTGTCCGGATTTGAAGTGGTTGTTACCTGAAGCCATAGTCCTTTCATTTTCACAGCTGTGTGATGGCCTATTATTTGAACACTGGGGGCCCAGTGCACGAATTCGTGCACCTTGAAAGGAACTGTGGGTGTTGGCCCATCCTCCACACCCCCGCCTGGCCCCTCCTGCCGCGGCCCCCAGTCCCCTGTCTGCCGGCAGCCCCACTCCAGTTGCCACCGCCCCCACACGCTGGCTCCCACTGATGGCGGGGAGCGATTGGGGCTGGTGCCAGCAGCAGGTTTGAGCGGGCCCGGCGCCCTCAGTGGATGTGAGCAGGGGGCGGTGGAGAAGCCCCCAGGGGCGATTGGGGCTGGTACCGGGCACTGGCAGCCGGTGCGAGCGCCAGGCGGGGCTGCGGCACGCGGGAGCAAAGCATTTTCAGTAACCACCAGAGGCTCACTCTGATGACAGCCACCAGTGCCCCGCCTTGGTCTGGCGCCCCTGCTCACCTGCTCCACCATTCCGCCACGGCCAATGCCTGCCATGTTCCACGCGCCCCCTCTGGTGGTCAGTGCACGTCATAGCAACCGGTTGTTTGGCTGTTCTGCCGTCCGGTCTATTTGCATATTAGCCTTTTATTATATAGGATACTAAAGTTCATTCATTCATTCATTCATTCGCCTACCTCCTACCCGCTCGGGAGGACTGGGAAGGGGTGGGTGTGTGTGTGTGTGTGTGTGTGTGTGGCGCGTGCATGCGCATACGCATGTATTCTAACAGTGAGAGTTCAACCTTCATCCTCTCCAGTGGAAAGTCAACAGACAGTGACTAAATCTGAGAAATCAAGACAGAGCAGTACGTGCATACGGGTGAGAGATAAAGAAGCAAATCTGCGGAGGATCCGCTAAAGGAGAGAAAGTGGTTTCCACTGCGGAGAAGGAAATGGTGGGGGGGGGAAGGCGGAGGAGATGCTGTTTTTCATAACGAGACTTCCACAATGATTGGGCTCTCACCTTAAGCGCGCAGATGACACCGAGAAAAGGCGAAAACAGGAGGGCAACCACCAGCATAACAAAGACAGGATCTCGAGCTTGCAAACCATCAGCGAGGGGGAAATGGAATAAAGACATGTGATGAGTCCAACAAATGGTAGGAAAAGAAACGGGGAAAAAAAAAAAAACTATTTAAAGAAGTGTATTAGTTTGGTTAGGGGAAAAAAGGATATTAGTTGCCTCATGCTGCTATCAGAGATTATCACAAACTCGGTGTCTTAAAACAACATACGTTTATTAGCTTACAGTGGTTTTTTTTTTTTTTTACAAATAATTATTTTATTTTTTTAAACATATTTTATTGATTTTTTTTTTTTTTACAGAGAGGAAGGGAGAGGGATAGAGAGTCAGAAACATCGATGAGAGAGAAACATCCATCAGCTGCCTTCTGCACGCCCCCCACTGGGGATGTGCCCGCAACCAAGGTACATGCCCTTGACTGGAATCGAACCTGGGACCCTTCAGTCCGCAGGCCGACGCTCTATCCACTGAGCCTAACTGGTCAGGGCCTTTTATTTATTTTTTTAAAATATGTTTTTATTGATATCAGAGAGGAAGGGAGAGGGAGAGAGAAGTAGAAACATCAATGATGAGAGAGAATCACTGATTGGCTGCCTCCTGCACGCCCCACACTGGGGATCAAGCCTGCAACCCAGGCATGTGCCCTTAAAGGAATCAAACCTGGGACCATTCAGTCTGCAGGCTGATGCTCTATCCACTGAGCTAAACCAGTCAGGGTGCTTCTGTCTTTCAAAGTCAGCTGATGCACAGCAGTTATTGCATCTGCAGCCTTGCTTCCCCCTTGCCATGGGACTTCCTATGCTCCCATGTCCTGGGGATTAGGATATGGACGTCTTTGGGAGGCCTTGATTCTGCCGACCACAGAAACAGTATAGCCAATAGGAAACAGGGATAAACAGAAAAGAAGAAATAAAACTCTAGTCCTGACCGGGTTGGCTCAGTGGATAGAGCGTCAGCCTGCGGACTGAAGGGTCCCAGGTTCGATTCCGGTCAAAGGCATGGACCTTGGTTGCGGGCACATCCCCAGTAGGGGGTGTGCAGGAGGCAGCTGATCGATGTTTCTCTCTCATCGATGTTTCTAACTCTCTATCCCTCTCCCTTCCTCTCTGTAAAAAGTCAATAAAATATATATATATATATATTTTTTTTTTAAATTAAATCTTTATTGTTCAGATTATTACATTTGTTCCTCTTTTTTTTTCCCCCCCATAACTCCCCTCCTCCCAGTTCCCGCCCCACCCTCCGCCCTCACTCCCCACCCACTGTCCTCATCCATAGGTGCACGATTTTTGTCCAGTCTCTTCCCACATCTCCCACACCCCTTTCCCCACCAAGAATAGTCAGTCCATTCCCTTTCTATGTCTCTGATTCTATTATAATCAACAGTTCATTCTGTTCATCAGATTATTTATTCACTTGATTCTTAGATTCACTTGTTGATAGATGCATATTTGTTGTTCATAATTTGTATCTTTACCTTTTTCTTCCTCTTCCTCTTCTTAAAGGATACCTTTCAGCATTTCATATAATCCTGGTTTGGTGGTGATGAACTCCTATAGCTTTTCCTTATCTGTGAAGCTCTTTATCTGACCTTCAATTCTGAATGATAGCTTTGCTGGATAAAGTAATCTTGGTTGTAGGTTCTTGGTATTCATCACTTTGAATATTTCTTGCCACTCCCTTCTGGCCTGCAAAGTTTCTGTTGAGAAATCAGCTGACAGTCGTATGGGTATTCCCTTGTAGGTAACTGAGTTTCTTTCTCTTGCTGTTTTTAAGATTCTCTCTTTATCTTTTGCTCTTGGCATTTTAATTATGATGTGTCTTGGTGTGGTCCTCTTTGGATTCCTTTTGTTTGGGGTTCTCCGCGCTTCTTGGACCTGTAAGTCCATTTCTTTCACCAGGTGGGGGAAGTTTTCTGTCATTATTTCTTCAAATAGGTTTTCAATATCTTGCTCTCTCTCATCTTCTGGCACCCCTATAATTCTGATGTTGGTACGCTTGAAGCTGTCCCAGAGGCTCCTTACACTATCCTCGCATTTTTGGATTCTTTTTTCATTTTGCTTTTCCGGTTGGATGTTTTTTGCTTCCTCGCATTTCAAATCATTGACTTGATTCTTGCGCTCCTCTGGTCTGCTGTCGGGCGTCTGTATAATATTCGTTATTTCAGTCCGTGTATGCTTAATTTCTAGTTGGTTCCCCAATATAAGATCGAGGGTCTTATTAGTTTTCGTGTAGATCTCATTAAGTTTATCGGCAGCTTCTAAACAGTTCTTGAGAGACCTTAAAAGTGTGGTTCTGAACTCTATATCTTCCATTGACAATTTTGTCCTGTTTCTTTGTCTCTGCATTTTGTTATGCTTCCTTGGTACACCCCCTAGTGGTCTTTGTTCGCAGTCTTATAGTTAAATCTTGATTGTTGTAGCTAATCCCAGGGAGGGTTTGACCTCCAGGCCAAGTGGCTATGAGAATCAGCTGTGTCAGCAGTGAGAGAACTTCTGTCCTCTAGGGAGGTGCTAATCTAGCCTTTGCCTGAGGCTATCCGGCAAATGCCTCTGTGCAGGGCTTGGGCGGGGCGGGTCGCACAGGATCAACAGGGTGGGCCGGAGAGAGCAGTTATGGCGGCTCTCAGTCCTGTCCCCAGGGGCTCTGCCTCTCTGAGTCCCAGCACCCGCTGCAAAGCTCGGAGAGAAAGCTGCACTCGCTCTGACCGAAGCCAGACAGTCCCGCTTCTCCCGTTTGAGTCTGGGTCCCTAAAGACTCGCCCGGATCTGGAGCTCAGAGTCTGCGACTCCCTCCCGATGGAAAACAACAACCTCGCCCTCCGCCGCCAGCCCGCTCCGCGCACTCCGCACCTCAGAATTTGACTTCAGCACTGCGCCTCCTCTGAGTGTCCGTGTGCGTTTCTCTTTCCTCCTAGTTGTAGGACTTCCACTCAGCCAGCGTTCCTGTGGTTCTGGGTGATGTCCCTTCTGTTTTTTGGTTTCACTTTTGAAGTAGTTGTTCAAAGCAGCAAACTCCGGCGTTAACCTATGCCGCCATCTTGGTTCTGTCAAAATATATATTTTTTAAAAAAAGAAATGAAACTCTAGAAAGGAGGAAAGGAATTATATAGGAGGAAATAACTGAAAAGATAATGGAGACAGATTCATTAGACTGATGAGAAAAGGAAAACCCACACCTGGAGAAATTACAGTGAAATTGAAGAACGCCGAAGACAAAGAGAAACTTTGAAGTTTACAAGAAAAAAGGATGATTTTATCAAAGGAACAAACATCGGATTTACATCAATTTTTCAACAGCAGCACAGGATGCAAAAAGGTAAATGAACATTTTTGTTGTTGTTAATCCTCGCCCGAGAATATTTCTCCATTGATTTTTAGCGAGAGTGGAAGGGAGGGGAGAGACAGAGAGAAACATCAATGTGAGAGAGACACATGGATTGGTTGCCTCCCACACATGCCCTGACCAGGGCCGGGGATTGAGCCTGCAACCAAGGTACATGCCCTTGGTCAGAATCGAACCCGGGACCCTTCAGTCCTCCAGCCGACGCTCTAACCACTGAGCCAAACCGACTAGGGTGAACTTTTATTATTATTACTATTTTTTTAAAATATATTTTATTGATTTTTTACGGAGAGGAAGGGAGAGAGATAGAGAGTCAGAAACATCGATGAGAGAGAAACATCCATCAGCTGCCTCCTGCACATTTCCCACCAGGGATATGCCCGCAACCCAGGCACATGCCCTTGACTGGAATCGAACCTGGGACCCTTCAGTCCGCAGGCCGACGCTCTATCCACTGAGCCAAACCGGTTTCGGCTATTATTACTATTTTTTAACAAACTATTAAAGGAAAAGAATTTACACACCTAAACTTTTCCATCCAGCCAAACTTTCATCCAAATATAAGGGTCTGACGAGAAATGTCCTGAGGCATAAATACCAGGCCTGAGAGGGTTTGCCATAGAAAGTTCCACACCACAACATAAAGTATTTAAAGGGTAGGAGGGACAAACGAATAGATGCTACAAGAGCAGGACAGGGAGCCACCGAAAGGAGACGACACCTGGTGTGAGCTGAGGGATCAGAAGGGTTTCATGTGGGGGAGGCGACCCTTTGCAGGGAAACCGAGCCCAAGAGAGATGAGGAAGGTGTCTACGGAGGAGGGTGGCAGATGCAATAACAGATTAGCTACGTACAAGGGGACTAATCATATAACTTATCAAAGACAATGGAAATCAAGTTTCACCGGGTCAGAGAAGGGAGTTGCAAATATGTGTGTGTGTGTGGGGGGGGGGGGGGGTCGGGCGGCTACTATATTCCCTGTGGGGCTGGAGTGCAATTCCAGGTGCCCTGTGAATGCATGGTTTTCAATACAAATAAAGAAATAGAGACAGCCCGGCCGGTGTAGCTCAGTGGTTGAGCGACGACCCACGAACCAGGAGGTCACTGGTTCGATTCCCGGTCAGGGCACATGCCCTGGGTTGGGGGCTCGATCCCCGTAGGGCAGTGGTTCTCAACCTTCCTAATGCCACGACCCTTTAATACAGTTCCTCATGTTGTGGTGACCCCCAGCCGTAAAATTATTTTCATTGCTACTTCATCACTGTCATTTTGCTACTGTTATGAATCGTCATGTAAATATCTGATATGCAGGATGTATTTTGTTACAAATTGAACATAATTAAAACATAGTGATGAATCACAAAAACAATATGTGATTATATATGTGTTTTCCGAAGGTCTTAGGCGACCCCTGTGAAAGGGTCGTTCAACCCCCAATGGGGTCGCGACCCACAGGTTAAAAACCGCTGTCGTAGGGGGTGTGCAGGAGGCAGCCAATTGATGAGGTTTCTCTCTCATCGATGTTTCTCTGTATATATCCTTCTCACTTTCTCTCTCTACAAAAAAATCAATAAAACATATTTTTTAAAAATAAATAGATATAATAGAAGCTGGTCTATAGATTTACATGTACACTAGAGGCCCGATGCAGGAAATTCATGCAAGAGTAGGCCTTCCTTCCCCCGGCTGCCGGCACCGGCTTCCATCTGGCACCCGGGACCCGGGCTTCCCTCACAGCCCCAGCTTCGTCCAGAGGTCGTCCAGAAGGACGTTGGGTCTCAGTAGCATATTGTGCTTTTATTTTATACTAGTAGATGTATTTCCTAACTCTGTGCGCTAAGAGGACCTGAGAAAAGCAACGCCCCCAGAGCTATGCACACACCTGGTGTCCACACTGGCAGGGCCAGCACACAGCCCATCAGAAAGCTGGAGCTGTGCCCTGGCTGGTTTGGCCTAGTGAATAGAGCGTCAGCCTGCAGACCGAAGGGTCCCAGGTTCGATTCCGGTCAAGGGCACATGCCCGGGTTGCAGGCTTGATCCCCAGTGTGGGGCGTGCAGGAGGCAGCCGATCAATGGTTCTCTCTCATCATTGATGTTTCTATCTCTCTCTCCCTCTCCCTTCCTCTCTGAAATCAATAAAAATATATTTTTTTTAAAAAGAAGAAACATAATCTGAACATCCCTGTAGCTATTCAGGAAACTGGATTTGTAATGTAAAAACAAAACTTCACATACACCCAACATTCTTTTTTTAAAAAAATATATTTTATTGATTTTTTACAGAGAGGAAGGGAGAGAGATAGAGAGCTAGAAACATCGATGAGAGAGAAACATCGATCAGCCACCTCCTGCACATCTCCCACTGGGGATGTTCCTGCAACCCAGGTACATGCCCTTGACCGGAATCGAACCTGGGACCCTTGAGTCCGCAGGCCGACGCTCTATCCACTGAGCCAAACCGGTTTCGGCCACGCAACATTCTTAGGAGGGAGTTTAGAACTGTGCAGATATTTGTATTAGAAAGGAAGAAAATTTTATTTATTTATTTTATGTATATATTTTTTGTTAATCCTCATCCAAGGGTATGTTTTCAATTGCTTTTCAGAGAGAGTGGAAGGGAGGGGAGGAGGGGGGTGAGAGAGAGAGAGAGATAAACATTGATGTGAGAGAGACACAAGACACACGGACTGGTTGCCTCCCACACATGCCCAACGGGGGGGGGGGGGGGCAGGTAGCAAATCCGCAACCCAGGTACATGCCCTTGACCGGGAGTCGAACCCGAGACCCTTTGGTGCTCAGGCCAACGCTCTAATCACTCAGCCCACTGGCCAGGATGAACAAGAATACATTTTTTAAATCAACCTTCCACGCTAAGTAACTAGAAAAAGAGCAGATTAAACTCAACATCAGCAGAAAGGAATAAGAGCAGAAATCAATAAAATTGGAAACAGGCAAATGTTCGAGAAAAATCAATGAGGCCAAGAGCTGGCTCTGTGAAAAGGTCAATAAAATGGATCAACCTGAAATAGACCGGGGAAGAGAAAACGAAAGGGAGACGCAAATTGCCAATACGTTTTGATTTAAGTTTGTTTTACTCGATGTTCAACAGTCACAAAATTCTAGAGTCCCATCTACAAAACCAGGTCCATTCAGAAAAGTCTGACCGCTATCCCTGTCCCTTTTACCCTGCGTCCTTCCTCTCCTAGAGGTATTATTTTATTTTTATTTTTAACATATTTTTATTGCTTTCTGAGAGGAAGGGGTTTGAGCCTGCAACCTGGCCATGTGGCCTGACCGGGATTCGAACCGTGACCTCCTGGTTCATAGGTCGATGCTCAGCCACTGAGCCACGCCGGCCGGGCGATAGTCATTTTTTAAATTTTTGTGGCTTATCCATTTCAAATTTGCGTATATGAAAACACGCCGATAGTGGATATATCTGTAGCATTGTTTTAAGGAATATTACGTTTGTAAGAGGGGGTGATTTAACAGTCCTGGGAGGATAGCCGTGTTCAAATACAATCAATACATCCAAACAAAAGCTTTTAGTGAATTCAAAAACGCAGGCAAGAAGTGTGTTCAATAATAGATCAATGAGTATGGTTCCAGTCCACAAAAATAACTGCAGAGAATACCAAAGAGGCTTGTCCTGACTCTGCAGACCTTTTCGTGGACTCTGAGGGACAAAGCATCTGGCCGCCTGAATTAGGTTTCTGTGCAAAAGATGCCCAGTTTATTTTTCAAAATTCTATTTTGTAACCCAAAGGGACTGCCGGTTCCGAGTGGTACGGATTCCCTTTATAATCGGGCTGGTTGAGTTCGTGGCCTTGAGACCACCCATGGACAAGGGCAGCCTGACTGAGGGAGGGGTCTTTCAAAAGTCTTTTGTGCCAAAGCCGGTTTGGCTCAGTGGATGGAGCGTCGGCCTGCGGACTGGAGGGTCCCGGGTTCGATTCCGGTCAACGGCATGTGCCTGGGTTGCGGGCACATCCCCAGTGGGAGGTGTGCGAGAGGCAGCTGATCGATGTTTCTCTCTTATCGATGTTTCTAACTCTCTCCCTTCCTCTCTGTAAAAAATCAATAAAATATATTAAAAAAAAAAAAAAAGTCTTTTGTTCCCTGGCCGGGTACCTCAATGGTTAGAGCATCATCCCGCTATGCCAAGATTTCGGGCTTAATCCTCAGTCAGGGCAGATGCAGAAATCAAGCAATGAATGGGTGAAGAGGTGCAACAGCAAATTGATGTCTCTCTCTCTCTCTCTCTCTCTCTCATCTATATATATAAAAACCTAAGCGACCATTATGACCAGAACAACTGGTCGACCAGTCACTATGACGTGCACTGACCACCAGGGGGCAGACGCTCGATGCAGGAGCTTCCCCCTGGTGGTCAGTGTGCTCCCACACGGGAGTGCCGCTCAGCCAGAAGCCCTGAGCTGGGCTCCTGGCTGGCGAGAGCAGCAGCGGTGGTGGTGGGAGCTTCTCCTACCTCTGCAGCAGTTGGGCATCCCCCAAGGGCTCCCGGACTGGACTGCAAGAGGGTGCAGGCCGGGCTGAGGGACCCCCCCGAGTGCATGAATTTTGTGCACGAGGCCTCTAGTATATACATATATACCAAAAGATAAACACAATACTTTTTTTTGTAATCCTCACCCAGGGATATTTTTTCCATCAATTTTTTAGAGAGAGTGGAAGGGAGGGAGGAAGGAGGGAAGGAGAGAGAGAGAGAGAAAGAGAGAGAGAGAGGGAGAGAGAGAGAGAAACATCAATATTAGAGAGACAAATCCTCCTGCTCATATCCCCACTGGCCTAGAAATCAAATCTACAGCTGAGGTATGTGCCCTTGACCGGGAATCGAACCTGAGACCCTATGGTCCACAGGCTGATGCTCTATCCAGCTACGGCTGATTGGTGTACTTTTCTATATACATGTTAGAGTTCACAACAAGAAAATTTTTTTTAAAATTTTTTAAATTATTTTTTTTAATCAGAGAGGAAGGGAGAGGGAGCTAGAAACATCAATGATGAGAGAGAATCATTGATTGGTTGCCTCCTGCAAGCCCCCCACTGGGGATCGAGCCCACAACCTGGGCATGTGCCCTTGACTGGAATTGAACCCGGGACCTTTCAGTCCGCAGGCCTATGCTCTATCCACTGAGCCAAACCGGCTAGGGCAACAAAAAAAGTTTTGAAAAGAGGAGTATTTACCAGCAAGAAAACATATCCCCGAAGTATCGTAAAGTAAAAAAAGTTTGCCAAACTACTCATGTGGCACGGTCTCTATGTCACTGTCCAAGTATATATTTACACATGGTTACAGAAATTAAATGATCTGAAGTGATGGAAAGCAAGGTGATACAGTCCTTAGTCCCGGATGCAATTGCCAGTGTTTTATATTCGGTTTGTTTGCGCCTGTGTGTTTTCTGAGTTTTCTGTAATAAGCCTTTATTGCTTTTCTAATAAGAAATAAAGTCATTGTACAGTATTGGCCTGGCAACAAACTAACAGATCAATAGAACCGAATAGAAAACTGAGAAAGAGATTCAATAGGGATAAGAATTTGAAGTGTGATAAAGGTGGGATTTCAAGTCAACGGGGAGAGGATGGGTAATCCGATACATCTCGTTGGTTCAGCTGACGAACAATTTGGAAGATCAAGGTGAGTTCCATCTCATACCATAAGCCCCGAAACAAGCCGCTATGCTATTTTTAGATCTCCCCTAAGTACGAATGTAAATTTAGAAGAAAATAAAAGCAAAGTGTTCCATCATTTTGGAGTAGAGAAGGCACTTTTTAACCTAGGATCAACATCGGCATGCACACAGGTGGACAGGTGTGACAATAGAGGAGGTCAGGGTGCGATTCCCAGGCAGGGCACCTGCCCAGGTGGCAGGCTCGATCCCCAGTAGGGCGTGCAGGAGGCAGCTGATGCATAATTCTCATCATTGATGTTTCTAGCTCTCTCTCCCTCTCACTTCGTCTCTGATACCAATACAAATATATTTTAAAGAATAAATAAATAGCCCTCACCGGTTTGGCTCAGCGGATAGAGCGTCGGCCTGCAGACTGAAGGGTCCCAGGTTCGATTCCGGTCAAGGGCATGTACCTGGGTTGCGGGCACATCCCCAGTAGGGGGTGTGCAGGAGGCAGCTGATGGATGTTTCTCTCTCATGGATGTTTCTAACTCTCTATCCCTCTCCCTTCCTCTCTGTAAAGAAAAAAAAAAAATCAATAAAGTATATTTTTAAAAAAAGAATAAATAAAATAATTAAAAATAAAATAAATAACTACCACATAAGGTCATAAGAACCACAGCTCTAAAATACCTAGGGCCCTAGCTGGTGTGGCTCAGTGGATAGAGCACCAGCTTGGGGACTGAAAGGGCCCTAGCTGGTGTGGCTCAGTGGATAGAGCGCCAGCTTGGGGACTGAAAGGTCCCAGGTTCGATTCTGGGTTTCGGGCTCGATCCCCAGTAGGGGGCGTGCAGGAAGTAGCCGATCAGTGATTCTCATCATTGATGTTTCTATCTCTCTCTCCCTCTCCCTTCCTCTCTGAATCAATAAAAATATATTTAAACAAAAGAAAACACCTAGGAATAAATTTAGCAAGAAATGTGGCAGGACGAAACTCTACCTTGCTAGAAGGTATAAAAGAAAACCCAGAAACATGGAGAGCCTGGTAGAGGGAGTGGGGGTCTCTCCTCTGCAGCTTTGCTTACATTTAAAAAGAGAGAGAATCTAAATATTTGTGGAGCGATCGAGCCTCCGACTGGTGATGTGCAGCGATTTGAAAGGACGGACAGCTCTGCACGTACTTTCTCGTGCAGGGAAGACCTCCCTGCTATTTCCTCTCTCACAGGCCAGGCCTGGCAGACAGGAGCTGCTGCGCTTTGGTCGGCCCCTGTTTCGCAGGAAATGACACGCACGCACGTGATCTCCCCTCTGCTGCCCCTCCATGCACACCCTGGTGGTCTAGCCTCACCTTCTGCCCTCACTCACACGGGGACCTGCTGACCAGCGTCCAGGCTCCTCGCCTCGGGGCCGGCCAGGCTCCCAGCCCCAGCCCGGGCTCCGCGCGGGGGTCCTGAGCGAGGCTGTGGCAGACACGGCCAGGCCTGCCCGTTCATGGCTGGTCCTCTGACCCAGAAGGCACATGGCGCTGCATGCTCACATGGTTGCAGTGTGACTGCCGCAGGCCATGTCCGGCCATCGTTAATAATCAGAGGACGTGACAGCAAGGAGGCCTTGCGCTGCAGGAAGAAACTGTCCCGTGAGCCCAGGTGCTAGATCCGGATGATGTGACTAACTGAGAGCCATTAGCTAGGGAAACAGAACAGCATTTATTTTTTAAATCCTCACCCACGGATATGTTTCCACTGATTGTTAGAAAGAGTGGAAGGGAGAGGGAGAGACAGAGAGAAACATTGATGTCAGAGAGACACATCGATTGGTTACCTCCTGCACAGACCCGGACCAGGGCTGGGGAACCTGCAACCAAGGTATGCGCCCTTGACCAGGATCGAACCCAGGACCCTCAGTCCTCGGGCTGACGCGCTATCCACTCAGCCAAACCAGCTAGGGCCAGAACAGCATATTGATTAAAAAAGCAGCCTGCATTTTCCTGTGTGTTTTTAGCAACAAACATGTTAGACACACTGTTCCTCCTTTTGCTTTCTCTCTCAGCAATGCAGGATGGGCATCAGCCCTGAGCAGGCGGAGGTGGGGTCTTAAAGGGGCCACAGCCTGCGGCCCAGGGGAGGGACAAGCTGCACGCCCCACGGTCCCCGCGACCCCGGGTACAGATTTTTGTGCACTGAGCCTCTAGTTTAAAAAAAAAAAAAAGATTTTATGCCCAGCCAGTATGGCTCAGTGGTTGAACATCAACCTATGAACCAGGAGGTCACAGTTCGATCCCCAGTCAAGAACACATGCCTGGCTGGGGGATTGTTAAGGGCGGGAAAATAGAAGACATATGTAATACTCTTTGTAATACTTTAAGCAATAAAACAATTTTTAAAAAAAACCAGAAACAAAAACCACATGCCCAGGTTGCAGGCTCGATCCCCAGTAGGTGTGTGCAGGAGGCAGCCGATCCATGATTCTCTCTCATCATTGATGTTTCATTCTCTCTCTCTCCCTCTCCCTTCCTCCCTGAAGTCAATAAAAATGTATTTAAAAAACATAAAAAATAAAGATTTTTTTTTTCCCAACAAGCACCAAATCATAGGAAAATATTTACACCACTTACGTCAGACAAAGGGTTAAAGCAGTATCTCTAAGTGTTTATGAATAGAAAAAGCAGTTGAAGAGAATACAATAAAACAGCAACAGTGGTTATTCCTAGAGGAGACTTAATGGGATATTTTAATTTCGTTCTTTATACCCGTTCCTATATTTTCCAAACATTTAGCAATAAAAATACATTACGCTTTCCTAGTCAGAAAAATACGATTTTTTTAAGTTGAAGGGAACTATAACAATAAAAACAGATAATTAAAAGAGAAGATATGGAAGGAAATAAGAGGCTGAAAGGGTTTGAAAGGATAGAAGGTAAAATGAGAACATTTGAAAAAGAAAGATAGCCATGACTGGGGGGCTGAGTAGGGTGGAGCGTCATCCTGTACACCAAAAGGTCGTGGGTTCGATTCCCAGTCGGGGTGCCCACAGGGATATTTCTCTCACACACTGATGTTTCTGTTTCTCTCTCCCTTCCTCGCTCTAAAAAAAAAAAAAAAAAAATCAATAAAAATATATCCTCGAGTGAGGATAAAAAAAAAAATACTAATAAACTAAAAATAAGCCCAACCAGTGTGGCTCGGTGGTTGAGCGTCGACCTAGGAACCAGGAGGTCACGGTTCAATTCCCGGTCAGGGCACAGGCCGGGGTTGTGGGCTCAGTCCCCGGTGTGGGATGTGTAGGAGGCAGCCGATCAATGATTCTCTCTCATCATTGATGTGTCACATACAGAAATTTTTTGATATTTGCAACCATAGTAAAACAAAGACTTATATTTTTGATATTTATTTTATATATTTAAATGCCATTTAACAAAGAGAAATCAACCAAAAAAAGGAGTTCGCGTGGCACCTCTGACACGCGTGTCACAGGTTCGCCATCACGGGCTTAGGGAGTGAGTGACTCTGAGTGGCATCCCATCCCCCAAGTTAGGACTGCAGCCTGCCCGGCTGGCTCCAGGCAGGCATCATGCTGTCCTCGCACAAAGACAGACCCCTCAGACCAGCAGCTTCCTCGGCCTGCACATCAAAGAGCCCCAAGAGCCGAGCCTGTGTGGCTCAGTGGCTGAGCGTCGACCTATGAACCAGAAGGTCACGGTTCGATTCCCAGCAGGGCACATGCCCGGGTTGCAGGCTCGATCCCCAGTAGGGGGCGTGCAGGAGAAAGCCAGTCAATGATTCTCTCTCATCATTGATGTTTCTCTGTCTCTCCCTCTCTCTTTTCTCTGAAATAAAGAGAAAGCCCCAAGGTGCCCCCATGCTCACCGCAGGCCAGTCAAGGGTGCTGCCGGCACAGCAGGACAGCCTGACACTGACAGTGATCCCTCAGCCGTCTTCCTCGCACCCAGACCCCAGACCACAGCCCCAGCCTGAGCCACACCCTCTGAGCCTCTGTGCTGCCCAGAGCCTTCAGCCAGCTCTGCAGGGCCCAGTGCTGCTGCCTGGAGATGCGTTTGTGGTTATTAGTTAATTTTAGGGTGACGTCCCTCCTTAAATTACAAAGAAGTCCTTAAACGTATCGCTGTGGTCAGCCCTGGACTGGCTGTGGCTGGTGACAGCAATGTCAGGGGATGAGAGCAGTGTTTCTTTTTCTTTATTTGGATCTTTTTAGAGAGAGTGGAAGAGAGAGGGAAAGACAGAGAGACACAACATCGATGTGAGAGAAACACATGGATTGGTTGCCTCCTGCATGCGCCCCGACCAGGGCCCCGGGCCAGTAAGGAGCCTGCAACCGAGGTACGTGCCCTTGACCGGAATTGAACCCGTGACCCTTCAGTCTGCAGGCCGACACTCTATGCATTGAGCCAAACTGGCTAGGGCAGGGGTCCTCAAACTTTTTAAACAGGGGGCCAGTTCACTGTCCCTCAGACCGTTGGAGGGCCGGACTGTAGTTTAAAAAAAAACTATGGCCGAAACCGGTTTGGCTCAGTGGATAGAGCGTCGGCCTGCGGACTGAGGGGTCCCAGGTTCGATTCCGGTCAAGGGCATGTACCTGGGTTGCGGGCACATCCCCAGTAGGAGATGTGCAGGAGGCAGCTGATCGATGTTTCTCTCTCATCGATGTTTCTAACTCTCTATCTCTCTCACTTCCTCTCTGTAAAAAATCAATAAAATATATTAAAAATAAATAAATAAATAAAAATAAAAAAACAAAAAAAAACTATGAACAAATTTCTATGCACACTGCACATATCTTATTTTGAAGTAAAAAACAAAACAAAACGGGAACAAATACAATATTTGTATTTGCATGTGGCCCGCGGGCCATAGTTTGAGGACCCCTGGGCTAGGGCAATAATAAAAATATATATTTTTTAAAAAAAAGATTGAAATCATAGCAAGTATTTTTTCCCGTAACAATGGAACGAAACCAGAAATCAATAGCAGAGGGAAAACTAGAAAAATCCACAAACGGATGGAAATTAAACAACACACTTTTAAACAACCGATGGGTCAAAGAATAAATCACAAGGGAAATCAGAAACTACCTCGAGACCAATGAAAAGAAAAACACAATATTCCAAACCTTAGGAGACGCAGTGGAAGCGGCGCTAAGGGGGAGTTTAGAGCTATGAAATGTTCGCTTTAAAAAGAAGAAAGGGCACAAATCAACAACCTCACTTCATACCTCAAGCAACTAAAAAACAAGAATACACTAGACCCAAGCTAGCAGAGGAGGGAAATAATAAGGATTAGAGCAGAGATAGTAAACAAAACAGAGCATAGAGAAACAATAGGAAAAAAAAAATCAACAAAATGAAGAGTTAGTTTTTGAAAAGATCAACAAAACTGACAAACCCTTAGCTACAGGATCCAAGGGGGGGGGAGGGGGTATGGAGGGGAGAGAAAACTCCAATAATTAAAATTAGAGCCCTAGCCGGTTTGGCTCAGTGGATAGAGCATCGGCCTGCGGACTGAAGGGTCCTGGGTTCGATTCCGGCCAAGGGCACATGCTTACGTTGTGGGCTCGATCCCCAGTCGGGGGCATGCGGGAGGCAGCCGATCAATGATTCTCTCTCATCATTGATGTTTCTATCTCTCTCTCCCTCTTCCTTCCTCTCTGAAATCAATAAAGAAATATATTTAAAAAAATAAAATAAAATTAGAAGTGAAAGGGGAGGCATTACAGCTGATTTCACAGCCATAAAGATTATAAGAGAATATTGTGAGCAGTTATACACCAACGAATTGGATAACCTAAAAGAAATGAGTAATTCCTAGAAATACACACCTACCCAGAATGGAATATGAAGAAACAGAAAAATTGGGAAATGTAATGTATAGCATGGTGACTATCCTATATAATAAAGAGCTAATATGTAAACGGTCCTCAAGTCTTAGCGCCCTCAATCTCTCCCGCCCAGGCCGGGGGACCTGAGACTGTGTCCCCCCACCCCCTCACCCCCCACCCCCGCCCTGCAGGACTTGATGAGGGTGGAGCCAGCTGGGTCTGGGTCTTGCGTGATTTCGAGGTGTGCGTGGGTGGGCGGGGACTTGACTCTGGGTCCTGCGGTGTGGGGAGCCGATATAGGGTTAAGCCTCGGGCTGACCTGTTAGCATAATCACAAACAAGTCTTCTTCTGAGTCTTAAACAACCCAATCCGAGAGGTGGCTGCTGACTTACACATGCTGTCATTTAAAATATAAAAATGGGGGAATTTGCTGGAAGCCGGTCCACCCTTGCTGCTTGACACAGTCGCTGTAGGGAAGAAACATCTGCACAGCTTATGTTTCAAGGGCCCTGGCGTATATGACATATGTTTTGCTCCCCCTCTTAGCGCTATGTGTTTTAACCAGGACCACCTCCCTGAGAAAGGTTGTTTCCCCCAGGTTAGGGGTTAACAGGACTAAGGAAGAGAATAAATCAGTAAATCCCCCTAGTGTTACAGAAATACCAGGTACTACTTATGAAGAACTTGGACTAAGACTGTTGGCAATAAATTTGGGACCCACATCCCCAGGGGTCTGCCCACCAGGGAAAGCACCACAGCCTATACCCCTGGAGACCCACCGACACAGGGCAGTCCCAGGGAAGGCCAGCAGCGAGGCTGGGAGGACATAACCTTTACTGGGTAGGAGAATCTCCTTCAGTCACTTCCTTGTAGCTTATCAGTAGAGCAGTGACCTTGGAATAGCCCTTGTAAGGGAACACAGAGATTAACCTAGACAAGATTAAAATCAACAAAACTAGATAGAGGCAGGATTTTTGGCAAAGGTCAGATAAGAAACAAGGAACTGTAGAACCTTACCCAAAACATACCATGATGTGATTATAGAGGCATGCTTATAGGATCAAATGATATAAATACAGATGTAAGAGGACAATAGAGAGAGAACCCAACCATGATGATCAACTGAACGCTGCCTCCATGTCTTTCCTTCATCGCCGACTCCGTCCACACCTATGGGAACCCCTGGACCTGTTGGGGCTGGACCCCAACACTGCGGGACACCCCAGACTCTGACAGGAGGAAGATTTTCATATACATTTTACTAATTTTCTTTCACCGCTGACACTTCTATTATAGAGAAAGGGCAAATAACAACATTAAAATATTTCCTCTAATTAATGCCCTTTTAATGTGCACAAATTTCGTGCACGGGGCCACTAGTAGTTAATACTACTATAGTTCATATTTAAAAGTTGCTAAGAGAGCAGATCTTGAAGTCCTCATCACAAGAAGAAAAAAAGTTGTGGCCCTGGTTGGGTAGCTCAGTTGGTTAGAGCATCATCCTGATACACCTAGGTTGTGGGTTCGATCCCTGGTCAGGGCACAAACAAGGAGCAACAAATGAGCCCTATCGGGTTTGGTTCAGTGGATAGAGCGTTTGCCTGCGGACTGAAGGGTCCCAGGTTCGATTCTGGTCAAGGGCACAAGCTCGGGTTGCAGGCTCCATCCCCAGTGGGGGGTGTGCAGGAGGCAGCCGATCAATGATTCTCTCTCATCATTGATGTTGCAATCTCCCTCTCCCTTCCTCTATAAAATCAATAAAAACATATTTTTAAAAACCCACAACCCTCCCAACAAAGGAAAGCCTAAAAGCAGATGGTTTCACTGGAGAATTTTACCAAATATTTAAAGAAGAATTGAAGGATGGAGAGGGCCTAATATATGGTGATGGGAGATGGTTTGAATTTGGGTGGTAGGCGCACACTGCAATACACAGATCTTGTCTCACAGAAATGGACACTTGAAACCTATCTGGTCATATTAGCCGATGTCACCCAATACATTTAATAAAAAAATTTTTTAAATAAAATTAAAACAAACGCTGAAACCGGTTTGGCTCAGTGGATAGAGCGTCAGCCTGCGGACTGAAGGGTCCCGGGTTCGATTCCGGTCAAGGGCATGTACCTGGGTTGCGGGCACATCCCCAGTGGGGGATGTGCAGGAGGCAGCTGATTGATGATTCTCTTTCATCGATGTTTCTAACTCTCTATCTCTCTCCCTTCCTCTCTGTAAAAAATCAATAAAATATATTTAAAAAAAAATTAAAACAAACAAACAAAAATAGAATTAACACCGAGCCTCCTCAAACTCTCCCAAAACAGTTAAGTGGAGATAATACTCCCAACCTCATTCTCTGAGGCCAGCATTACCCTGATACCAAAGCCAGACAAAGACACTACAAGAAAACCATAGGCCAATACCCCTGAAGAACGCTAATGCCCAAATCCTCAACAACATACTCACCATCAAAGTCAGCAGCATCTTAAAAGGCTTAGCCCTAGACGGTTTGGCTCAGTGGATAGACCATCGGCCTGTGGATGGCTCCCGGGTTCGATTCCAGTCAAGAGCACATACCTTGGTTGCAGGCTCCTCCTCCGCCCAGACCCTCACTCAGGGCTTGTGCAGGAGGCAACCAACTGAGGTGTTTCTCTCACATCGATATTTCTCTGTCTTTCCCTCTCTCTTCCATTCTCCCTAAAATTCAATGGGAAAACATCCTCGAGTGCACTCGAAGGTCCCGGATCTGTCTCTGGCTTCAACAGTGTTTGGACAGAACAGACCCAGGGACACCCCCACTTCCAGCCTCCGACCACTCTCCTGCGTCTCATCCAGTCGCCACCTTCGGAGCCACCTCCGGGACCAGCCAACACACCGTTTGTTTGTTTTTCTACCTTAACTCCTTATTGTTGAACTAGGGGCCCGGTGCACGAAATTCGTGCACTGGGTGTGTGTGGGGGGGGGAGTGTCCCTCAGCCCAGCCTGCCCCCTCTCACATACTGGGAGCCCTCAGGCATTGACCCCCATCACCCTCCAATCGCAGGATCGGCCCCTTGCCCAGGCCTGACGCCTCTGGCTGAGGCGTCCGGCCCGGGCAGCGGGGACCCGCAGCTGCAGCGGCCCCACGATCGTGGGCTTCGCTTTAGGCCCAGGCAAGGGACCCCTAGCTCCCGGGATTGCCAGCTTTGACCGTGCCCAGCTCCCATCACTGGCTCCACCCCTACTTCCTGCTATCACTGGCCAGGGCGGAAAAGGCACCTGATTCTCTGATCATGGCTGGGGGGCAGGGCAAAGGCGGCCCCAGGGCCGCCTTTGCCCTGCCCCCCAGCTCTTAGCTCCCCCCTGGGTTTCCGATCACTGTCAGTGGCAGGGGGCTTCTTCCTGCTTTCCCTTTCGCCTCCCTGCATTGTGCCTACATATGCAAATTAACCGCCATCTTGTTGGCAGTTAACTGCCCATCTTAGTTGGCAGTTAATTTGCATATAGCCCTGATTAGCCAATGAAAAGGGTAGCTCGTACGCCAATTACCATTTTTCTCTTTTATTAGTGTAGATAACCAGGAGCTCCCAAATTCGTCAGAATTATTCCCCGAGGTGGAGGCACCATCACCCGCCTGGCATCTGTGGGCCTCGCACACCTACCTCTCTCGGGGCTACTATTTCGACCGTGAGGATGTGGCTCTGGGGTGAAGCGGGAGTGTGCTGAGCATCTCTTAAAGTTGCAAAACGAACGTGGCGGCCGCATTCTCTTCCAGGACGTGCAGAAACCTTCCCAGGATGACTGGGGCAACACTCAGGTCGCCAGGGAAGCCGCCCTGGCCTTGAAGACGAACCTGAACCAGCTCCTTTGGGAGCTGCAGGCCCTGGGTTCTACCCGTGCAGACCCTGATCTCTGCGACTTCCTGGAGAACCACTTCCTGGATGAGGAGGTGAAACCGATCAAGAAGATGGGCGACCACCTGACTCACATCCCCGCAGGCTGGCCGCCCCCAGGCGGGGCTGGGAGAGTATCTTTTCGAAAGGCTCCCCCTCCAGCACGACTAGGAGCCTTTGGAGCCCAGAGGCCTTTCAGGGGCCCCTCTGCATCCCCTAGTGCAGGGGTGGGCAACCCCTGGCATGCGTGCCAAACATGGCACGGCATTAACTTTTGCTGGCACGCGAAACCCTCTCTTATAATCTTCCATTTACAATTTTTTTCTTAATTCCGACTTTTTTATTTTTCAGATAAATTCAGTGTAGGTGCATCTTAGATAAATAATTTTACATAACAAGTTATCTTAAAGACCATAGACATGGATGGACGAGAGAGGGGAAGAGCAATTTCTATGCCTCCGTCTTAACTCTCCCTGCCTTCCTAGATCTGACCAGTGTTTTGGTTTCATCCACATACGCTTGTGAATCTTTGTTCTCAGTGATGCATTTTGTTAAGTCTCGTAATAGGAGTAGCCTGACGGATGGAAGTAGTAGCGCGTGCATATCTCTGAAGGTCACGAAATATAAACCTGATGTAAAATCTCTGTCATCAGTGATGCAGCAGCAGAAGTCCCACTGATAATGTCAAACGGAGCCATAAAGTTTTCTGTCGGACTATCAGTGTACATGTATACATTAAAAAATAAATGTATTTTTCATCATCATAGACTGTGTTTTTGTCACTCGAATGAATTTTATTATTTCTTCAAGGTTCTTCACATGCGTACACCTTAAGAGATATCAAGTAGGCGTAACATATCCTCAAAAAATTAGGGTTGGCACGCAGAAGAATTTTGAGTCAGAGATTTTGCTGGTTTTGGCACGCCCTCACAAAAAGGTTGCCCACCCCTGCCCTAAGCTCAAGGGAACCCAACCAGAACTTAAAGGCCCACCATAGCAACTCTCTGAGGTGGAGAAAGTCTTGGCTGTGCCTCCCTGCTCTGCATCACCCCCTGCCCCCAACCCTCCCAGGCCTCCCCTCTGAAAGGCTCACATCGCCTGGGGCAGCAGGACTCCGGGTACCTGGCCTGCTCTGGCTAAACAGGACCAGGTGGGCCAGGGCTGCATTCTCCTACAGGTGGCTGGCACCATGGGCAATGATTGGCATGGGGCACCTCACGTCCCCGTGAGCGCCCTCTGCTGGTGGCTCCTGGCCTGGCAAGTGTCTGCAGGCTCTGGGCACTGAGCCCAGGCCGCTTTCATTTTTCATTAGCGTGATGGGATGTCTCTCCCAGCCTGGGTGATATTAATTACAGCCTGTTGTATAACAACCCAAGGCAGCGGTTCTCAACCTGTGGGTCGCGACCCCTTTGGCGGTCGAACGCCCCTTTCACGGGGGTCGCCTGAGACCATCCTGCCTATCAGATATTTACATGACGACTCATCACAGTAGCAACACGACAGTGATGAAGTAGCCACGAAAATAATGTTATGGTTGGGTCACCACATGAGGAACTGTATTTAAAGGGCCAGAAGGTTGAGAACCACTGGCCTAAGGTTTCGTAGAGGACGGAGCTCTCTGTCCCAGAGGCGTCTGGTCCCCAAGATTCGCCCCCAAAAGGACTGACTTCTCGAAGATTCTGGGCTCCCTCCACCTTCTGCTGGTCAGCATGAGCCTTCATTCCCTCCCGCCCCCCAGCCCATCCTCAGGACGGCCAATCAGGGAGAACCCTGGTTATTCTGGATACTGTTCCTTAAGAATGGAGAATTCTAGCCCGGGTGCTCAGTGGTTAGAGCATCAGGCCTCAGACAGAAGGGTCCTGGGTTCGATTCAGGTCAAGGGCACGTACCTACCCCGAATAGCTGCAGCAATCCTGAAAAAGAACAAAGTAGGTGGGATCTCAATACCAGATATCAAGTTGTATTACAAAGCCACTGTTCTCAAAACTGCCTGGTACTGGCACAAGAATAGGCATATAGATCAATGGAATAGAATAGAGAGCCCAGAAATCGGCCCGAACCAATATGCTCAATTAATATTTGACAAAGGAGGCAAGAACATACAATGGAGCCAAGATAGTCTCTTCAATAAATGGTGTTGGGAAAATTGGACAGATATATGCAAGAAAATGAAACTAGACCACCAACTTACACCATACACAAAAATAAACTCAAAATGGATAAAGGACTTAAATGTACGACAGGATACCATAAAAATTCTAGAAGAATCCAAAGGCAAGAAAATCTCAGACATATGCCGAAGCAATTTCTTCACTGATACAGCTCCTAGGGCACTTGAAACTAAAGAAAAAATGAACAAATGGGACTACATCAAAATAAAAAGCTTCTGCACAGCAAAAGAAACCATCAACAAAACAACGAGAAAACCCACTGTGTGGGAAAACATATTTGCCAATGACATATCTGATAAGGGCCTAATCTCCAAAATTTATAGGGAACTCATACAACTCAACAAAAGAAAGATAAACAATCCAATCAAAAAATGGGCAAAGGACCTAAATAGACACCTTTCAAAAGAGGACATTCAGAAAGCCAAGAGACATATGAAAACATGCTCAAAGTCACTAATCATCCGAGAGATGCAAATCAAAACAGCAATGAGGTATCATCTCACACCTGTCAGACTGGCTATCATCAACAAATCAACAAACGACAAGTGCTGGAGAGGATGTGGAGAAAAAGGAACACTTGTGCACTGCTGGTGGGAATGCAGACTGGTGCAGCCACTATGGAAGACAGTATGGAGTTTCCTTAAAAAACTGAAAATGGAACTCCCATTTGACCCTGTGATCCCACTTCTAGGAATATATCCCAAGAAACCAGAAACACCAATCAGAAAGGATATATGCACCCCTATGTTCATAGCAGCACAATTCACCATAGCTAAGATCTGGAAACAGCCTAAGTGCCCATCAGTAGATGAATGGATTAGAAAACTGTGGTACATCTACACGATGGAATACTATGCTGCTCTAAAAAGGAAGGAACTCTTACCATTTGCAACGTCATGGATGGAACTGGAGAGCATTATGCTAAGTGAAATAAGCCAGTCAATAAAGGAAAAATACCACATGATCTCACTCATTCGTGGACAATAGAGACCATTATAAACTTTTGAACAATAATAGATACAGAGGCAGAGCTGCCTCAAACAGATTGTCGAGCTGCAGCGGGAAGGCCGGGGAGGGTTGGGGGGCAGGAGGTAGGGGGGTAAGAGATCAACTAAAGGACTTGTATGCATGCATATAAGCATAACCAATGGACATAAGACACTGGGTGATAGGGGAGGCTAGGGGACTGTCTAGGGCGGGGGGATAAAATGGATACATTTGTAATACCCTTTGTAATACTTTAAGCAATAAAAAAAAAAAAAAAAAGGGCACGTACCTCAGTTGCAGGTTTGCAACCAATCAACGGGTCTCTCTCACATCGATGTTTCTCTCAGTCTCTCTGCCCTCTCTTCCACCACCCTCTCTAAACATCAATGGGAAAATATCCTCAGATGAGGATTAACCAAAAAAAAAAAAAAAAAAAAGCAACAACAAAAAAGAATGGAGAATTCTAGAAATCCGATCTAAAAGCTACACACAGATTCCTGCTCTGATAAAGAAACGCAGTGGAGTCTACTGTGACAGGATTCTGCCAAGGGGAGGCCGCAGCCTCACTCACACCAGGAACACCATTATGGATTCATGCATTGGGCTTTGGCGTTTGCAAACCTCTTTGAGCAGCAAACCCTTGGGACCCGTCCTACTGGGTCTCCCTGGCACCGAGGCAGCTGCAGAGCGCAGGGTTCCGTGTAGGGAGAGGGAGGGGGAGGGGGCAGGGGACTTTTTCATGGTTAAGTTCCCAAACTAGCTGAAACTTTTCATTGAATCCATGATAAGAGTGGAAATGCTTGGATGTTTGCCATGAAAAAAGAAAGCAGAACGTACAACCGTGGATGATAAATAAAAAGGATTTTGAATCTGAAGCCTTGTCTATAGCTTTTTTTTTTTAAGTTCCTTCTCTTTTATTTTTATTTTTTTAAAATATATCTTATTGATTTTTTTACAGAGAGGAAGGGAGAGGGAGAGGGAAGTTAGAAACATCGATGAGAGAGAAGCATCGATCAGCTGCCTCCTGCACACCCCCTACTGGGGATGTGCCTGCAAACAAGGTACATGCCCTTGACCGGAATCGAACCTGGGACCCTTAAGTCCGCAGGCCGACGCTCTATCCACTGAGCCAAACCGGTCAGGGCTTGTCTGTAGTTGTTATGAGGGCTGATGCTTGGAGAAGAAGCAGGTTTCATTACTGACAACCAGGTGGAAGCGCCAGTGGAGATCGAAAGGGGCCTCTGAGCATCTCAGGTCGACAGCGGGGCTCTCTGTTATGTGAACTTCCTGTTACACGTTATGCTTTTCCTCTTTTTTAAAATAGATTTTTTTTAAATATATATTTTATTGATTTTTTACAGAGAGGAAGGGAGAGAGACAGAGAGTTAGAAACATCGATGAGAGAGAAACATCGATCAGCTGCCTCCTGCACATCCCCCACTGGGGAAGTGCCCGCAACCCAGGTACATGCCCTTGACGGGAATCGAACCCGGGACCCCTCAGTCCGCAGGCCGACGCTCTATCCACTGAGCCAAACCGGATTCGGCTAAAATAGATTTTTATTGATTTCAGAGAGGAAGGGAGAGGGAGAGAGAGACAGAAACATCAATGAGAGAGAATCATTGATTGGCTGCCTCCTGCATGCCCCCCACTGGGGGACCGAGGCTGCAACCCGGGCATGTGCCCTGACCAGGAATCAAAACTGGGACCCAGTTACCCTTCAGTCTGCGGGCTGATGCTCTATCCATCGAACCAAACTAGCTAGGGCAGGTTTTCCTCTTTCTTTTCTTTTTTCTTTTTTTTTTTTTTTTAAATATATTTTATTGATTTTTCACAGTGAGGAAGGGAGAGAGATAGAGAGTTGGAAACATCGATGAGAGAAATATCGATCAGCTGCCTCCTGCACATCTCCCACTGGGGATGTGCCCGCAACCCAGGTACACGCCCTTGACCGGAATCGAACCTGGGACCTTTCAGTCCGCAGGCCGATGCTCTATCCACTGAGCCAAACCGGTTTCGGCAAGTTTTCCTCTTTCTTGATATAGGTGTATTAAGAACACCCCTCTTGCCCTACCTGGTTTGGCTCAGTGGATAGAGCATCAGCCTACAGACTGAAGGGTCCCAGGTTCAATTCCCGGTCAGGGCATATGCCTGGGTTGTGGGCTCAATCCCCAGTGTGGGGAGTGCAGGAGGCAGCCAATCAGTGATTCTCTCTCCTCATTGATGTTTCTATCTCTCTCTCCTTCTCCCTTCCTCTCCAAAAGCAATAAAGAAATATATTTAAAAAAAGAAAAAGAATCAATGAATGAGTGGAACAATAAATCGATGTTTCTCTCTCTCAGATGAATTAAAAAGAAAAAAAGAAAAAAGATAATCAGGAGAGTTTCTATCCAGAGAACATTTGAGCAGAAACCCAAGGAGGTAGACTGCATTTTCTACTTCTGATTTTTCTCAAATAGAGGAAACTTCTAGGTGTTTTGTTTTTTTAACCCCAGAAAACGATTTCACTCGTTTTCAAATTTGTCAGCAATTTCACATAATATCCTTTTCTATTTTTAGCTTATTTCTCTTGTGATGGCCACCATTTACTTCGCCTTCAGTTGGGTTCATTTCTGTTTTATTTCTTTCTTTATTGCGTGTGTCCATTGTATATGACTTAGTCTCTGCTTTAACTAAAGGAACCAGTTCAAGGAACTTTGACTGTTTTCCTAGTTTCTAATTTATTATTTTCTGTTTTTTTGGTTTTGTTTTTTTTTACTGATTCCTTCCTTCCTCATCTTTATTTGGGGTGTTGTTTTTAATATTTCTAAGTGATTTTATGAATATTTTAACTTTTTAGGGGTTGAATGAGCTACAAAACTTTTTTTTTTTCTACAAAACTTTTTGGGTAAAGGTTTGCATGTGTCCTGTTGGTTTTCATAAGTGCAATTCTGTTATTTTCTTTTTAAAAAATATTTATATTTTTACTGATTTCTGAGAGGAAGGGAGAGGGAGAAAGAAATAACAATGGCGAGAGAGAATCATTGACCAGCTGCCTTCGGCACGCCCCCTACTGGGGATCGAGGCCACAACCCGGCCATGTGCCCTTGACCAGAATCGAACCAGGGACCCTTCAGTCCGCAGGCCGATGTCCATCCACTGAGCCAAACCGGCTAGGGCTGTGTTATTTTCTTAATTAATACCTGGTTCTTTTTTTTTTTTTTTAATATATTTTTTATTGATTTTTTACAGAGAGGAAGGGAGAGGGATAGAGAGTTAGAAACATCGATGAGAGAGAAACATCAATCAGCTGCCTCCTGCACATCTCCTACTGGGGATGTGCCCGCAACCCAGGTACATGCCCTTGACTGGAATCGAACCTGGGACCTTTCAGTCCGCAGGCCAATGCTCTATCCACTGAGCCAAACCGGTTTCGGCTAATACCTGGTTCTTGATTCCCTCCTTTACCCAAAAGCTATTTTGGAGAATTTAAAAAATTATTTTTATTTATTGATTTTAGAGAGAGAGGAAGGGGGAAAGAGAGAAACATCAATTTGTTGTTCCACTTATTTATGCATTCATTGTTTCTTTTTTGTTTGTTTTTAATCCTCACCCGAGGATATTTTTCCATTGATTTTTAGGGACAGTGGAAGGGAGAAGGAAAGACAGAGAGAAACATAGATGTGAGAGATATACATCGATTGGTTGCCTCCCGCATGAGGCCTGATCAGGGCCCGCGCTGAGGAGGAGCCTGCAACCAAGGTAGGTGGCCTTGACCGGAATCGAACCCGGGACCCTGTGGTCCACAGGCCGACGGTCTATCCACTGAGCCACACCGGCCAGGGCTGCATCCGTTGTTTTGATTCTTGGCTGTGCCCTGACCAGGCCGCACCTGCAACCTTGGTGTATTAGGAAGATGTTCTAACCAACTGAGCCACCCGGCCACGGCCCGTTCTGGGGGAATGTTTATTTCACTTCTCAATATGAATTTCTCTAATATGAATCTCTAATACGAATTTCTAATTTTAGCGTATCGTGAACAAAGACTGCGGCCCCTATGACATCTGCGTTTCCAGTGCACTGGGGCTTTCTGTGGGGCGGAAAATGTGACCCGCTTTTGAAAATGATTTTGCGGATCCTGGAAAGTAGGCTGAGTAACTCACAGGCCGAGCCACAGTCACTGTGCCCCCAGGAGCTGGGGGACAGGATAAAGTGAACAGGAAGGAAGCCTCAAAGAGGAAGTGATTTTGAGAGAGGGACAAAGAACTGGCTTCTGTCAGCACCCACTCAAGGCCGGGCAGCACCCTAGGGCCTAGGCACTCGGCCTGTGTTATCTCACTCGTGCCGGGAGCCGGTCCATCCTTGCTGTTTCAAGGGACCTGGCATATATGGCATACTGTTCTTAATATGTTTGCTCACCTTCTTGGCACTATGTGTTTTAACCAAGGTCTCTGAGAAAGGTTGAATCCCCAGGTAGGGATTTTCCCCTGAAGTTAGGGAGGGAATAAAACCCCTCAACTAAGTGCCAGGCGGGTAATTAATCCCTTTAACTATGAACAATCATGCTTAAACTACATAATCTTTACTCCCTGGAATGGAGATAAGAAACGCCCTAACCTTTGTAATAGAGATTGATAGGATTGAATCAGCTGGTATAAATACAGTTGTAACAAGACAGAAACACTCAGAACTTAGAACAGAATCAAGAAGACAGAACCTACACGGAGCCTAGAGACAGAAGAACTTTGCTGGAGAGAGCATGCCGGAGGATCCTGGAGAGGGACTGGCCTCGGAGCCTAGAGACAGAGCCTAGCGGGAGAACATGGCAAGGGATCCTGGACTGAACCTGACTACAGAGATTGGCAGGAGAACCTGACTGGAACCTGGACACTGAACCTGACTGGAGAGCCTGGACAGAACCTGGCTGGAGAACCTAGCGAGGGAACATGGCCACAGAACCTCGCTGGAGATCCGAAGCAGAACCTCTCTGGAGATCCAGACCAGAACTTGGCTGGAGATCCGGGCTAGAGATCCTGGCTAGGTTGCTGATCAACTGAACGCTGTCTCCGTGTCATTCCTTCTTCGCTGACTCCGTCCACGCCTTTGGGAACCCCTGGACCCGCTGGGGTTGGACCCCGGCACACTCGGCCGTCAGAGCGGCTTCTTCACAGCAGGAAACCAAGGCTCCAAGGGGTTAGGGAACTTCCTACACTCTATCCCCTGTGCAAAGGTCTGGCCCCCTTTGCTTTGCTGGGCGGGTTCCCACTTTTCTTTCAAGACCCATTTAAAAAAAAATATATATATATATATTTAAATATATTTTATTGATTTTTTACAGAGAGGAAGGGAGAGAGATAGAGAGTTAGAAACATCGATGAGAGAGAAATATCGATCAGCTGCCTCCTGCACATCTCCTACTGGGGATGTACCCGCAACCCAGGTACATGCCCTTGACCGGAATCGAACCCGGGACCTTCCAGTCCGCAGGCCGACGCTCTATCCACCGAGCCAAACCGGCTAGGGCAAAAATATATATATATTTTTTTTATTGATTTCAGAGAGGAATGGGAGAGGGAGAGAGAGAGAAACATCAATGATGAGAGAGAATCATAGATCGGCTGCCTCCTGCACGCCCCATACTGGGGATCGAGTTTGCAACCCAGGCATGTGCCCTGACCGGGAATCCAACCGTGACCTCCTGGTTCATAAGTCGATGCTCAACCACTGAGCCACGCCAGCAGGGCTCAAGACCCATTTTATTTTTATTGTTTTGATTTTTGTTAATCCTCACCCGAGGATATTTTTTCTATTGACTTTTAGGGAGAGTGGAAGAGAGAGAGAGAGAGGGAAAGACAGAGAAATACCGATGGGACTGCCTCCTGCAGGCGCCCAGACTAGGGCCTGGGCTGGGGAGGAGCCTGCAACCGAGGTACATGCCCTTGATCGGAATCGAACCCGGGACCCTTCGGTTCACAGGTGATGCTCTGTTCACTGGGCCAAACCAGCCAGGGCCTACATGCATTATCTCATTTGATCTCCTCAGCAACACAGGTGGCCCTGAGCCCATTCTCTAGACCAGCGGTTCCCAACTTGTGGGTCGCGACCCTTTGGGGGTCAAACGACACTTTCACAGGGGTCGCCTAAGACCATCAGAAAACACATATATCATTACATATTGTTTTTGTGATTCATCACTATGCCTTAATTCTGTTCAATGTGTAACCATGAAAATCCATCCTGCCTATCAGATATTTACATGACGATTCATAACAGTCGCAAAATGACAGTGATGAAGTAGCAACGAAAATAATTTTATGGTTGGGGGTCACCACCACATGAGGAACTGTATGAAAGGGTCGCGGCATCAGGAAGGTTGAGAACAACTGCTCTAGACCAACAGGCATGTCAAACTCCCAGCTGGCCCGCCAACTGCGAGTTTGACATGCTTGCTCTAGGGCAGGGGTGGGCAAATTTTTTGACTCGAGGGCCACCATGGGTTCTTAAACTGGACCGGAGGGCCGGAACAAAAGCATGGATGGAGTGTTTGTGTGAACTAATATAAATTCAAAGTAAACATCATGACATAAAAGGGTACGGTCTTTTCTTTTTTTTTAGTTTTATTCATTTCAAACGGGCCGGATCCGGCCCGCGGGCCGTAGTTTGCCCACGGCTGCCCTAGGGAGTGAAGCGCTCAGCGTGGCCAAGGTCACTCAGTTGGTGCCACATTCAAACTGGAACTCAGGTCCCTCCTTGGTTAAAGCAGATACACGCAGACACACACCCACCTCACTCCTCTGGCCTTGTCACCACCATGGATGCTCAATCGTGTCCTTTCCCCCAGACAGCGCGCTTCATTAATGCCTTAAAGGAAATTCATGAGAGGGATCCCTAAGGTTACAGGCTGATGCATTCATCTGTTCTTACCAACGATACACATGTACTGAGCCCCTCCCCTTCGCCCCCCCATAGTAGGCTGGCCCTGGACACAGCAACCCAGGTGCAGGCGAGGAGACCTTCAGGGCGGCCCTGCCCACAGTCCACCCAGGGCACCCAGGCCTGCCCCCTCCTCCCCTCCCCTCCCCGTTCTCACCCCACAACCCTTTATCTCCCTTCACAAAAAGCCCCATTCTCTTTTTGCACAATACCCTTTCACAATAGAGAGTCTATTCACCCCAGAGCCCAAATCGTCAGCAACCAGAACACTGGTTCCTCTTTCCTGCTAGGTCTTCAAGCATCTCCAGGGCAGGAGAAGTAACTGCTTTCTGCCACATGACTTCCGGTTTGCTGGGCTGTTTGGGACTGTAAGCGCCCTGAAGGCCTGACTTGGATCTTTTTTTTTTTTTTTTCCAGCGTGATAGTTTCTTTTTTGCTTTGTATTGATTTCAGACGGGAAGGAAGAGGGAGAGAGAAATAGAAACATCAATGATGAGAAAGAATCATTGATTGGCTGCTTCCTGCACGCTCCCCACTGGGGATCGATACTACAACCCAGGCATGTGCCCTTGACCGGAATCGAACCGGGGACCCTTGAGTCCCCAAGTCAACGCTCTATCCACTGAGCCACACTGGCTAGGGCTGGTAGGTAATTTTTAAGTAATAACATATAGTTAGAGAACAGGACCTAGGCCTCTCATTCCCTCCACTGTACAAAAGATCCAGGTCAGCCTTAGCTGGTTTGGCTCAGCGGATAGAGTGTCGGCCTGCAGATTGAAGGGTCCCAGGTTTGATTCCAGTCAAGGGCACATGGCTGGGTTGAGGGCTCGATCCCCAGTGTGGGGCGTGCAGGAGGCAGCCGACCAATGATTCTCTCTCATCACTGATGTTTCTGTCTCTCTCTCTCCCTTCTTCTCTAAAAACAATAAAAGTATATTTTAAAGAAAAGAAAAATATAGGAATCATCCAGGATTTAGGGGGAAACCTAAAGAAAAGGAAAAATCTGTGTGTGGTCGACATCCCACATTTGCAAATTATTTTTCTAGGAGTAATGACAGGGTGCATCAAATCGTCTACCTCTAATGACCCCGCCTGTGACCAAGGGTGTATATTTGCATTGCTTTATTCCCAGTAACTTAATCAGCCTTATTTGCATACATATAAGACTAAAAATATGCCACAAGAGACCTAGGCCATCGACCATAAACAGGAAACTGCCAGCTTCCCCAGTTCACAACCAATAAATATGTAAGAGCCACAGTGATGAACTCTATTGCTGTGGGAGAGCTCATTGGTATAAAGCCTGGAATACAGCCCTGACCGGTTTGGCTCAGTGGATAGAGCATCCGCCTGTGGACTGAAGGGTCCCAGGTTCGATTCCGGTCAAGGGCACATGCCTGGGTTGCGGGCACATTCCCAGTAGGAGGTGTAGAGAAGGCAGCTGATCAATGTTTCTAACTCTCTAGTCCTCTCTTCCTCTCTGTAACAAATCAATAACATATGGGTGTGTTTTTTTTTTAAAAAAAAAAGCCTGGAATACAATTTCATATTAGCGATCAAGAAAAGCTTAACAGCCCTAGCTGGTTTGGCTCAGTGGATAGAGCATAGGCCTGTAGACTGAAGGGTTCCAGGTTCAATTCCAGTCAAAGGCATATGCCTGGGTTTCGGGCTCGATCCCCAGTAGGGGGTGTGCAGGAGGCAGCTGATCAATGATTCCCTCTCATCGTTGATGTTTCTATCTCTCTCTCCCTCTCTGAAATCAATAAAAATATAGTTTAAAAAAAAAAAAAGAAAGAAAAGCTTAACAGGCCTGGCCAGGGTGGCTCAGTGGTTGAGCATCGACCCATGAACCAGGAGGTCAAAGTTCGATTCCCGGTCAGGGCACATGCCCAGGTGGTGGGCTTGATGCAGCCGGTCGATGATTCTCTCTCATCATTGATGTTTCTCTCTCTCTCTCTCTCTTCCTCTCTGAAATCAATAAAAACAAAAGAAAGCTATGTCTTTGCTTATTTTATAAAAGAAAAAGCTTAAAAGTTTATACCCTTTAGTTCTGCAACTTCAGTTCTGGAAACCTAACTGAAAGAATCAGTAACGTGGACAAAGATGTTGTGAAGGATGTTTACCAGAGGCTCACCAGTGCCTCTATGTTGGCAAAAAATTACAAATGAAAAAAAGGAAAAGGAAGGAAGGAAGAAAAAAAACCTAAGTATTCACAATGAGGAAATGGTTAAGGAAGTAGTGGTGTGCGTGTTTGATGTAATACTACATAGCTATTAAAAAAACATGTTTTTGAAGAAAATTGAATGAATTGGGAAATGTTTGTAATACGCTGAGATACAAAATTGCATATGCATCAGAATTATATATTTTTAGTTCTCTTTTAATCCTCACCCAAGGATATGTTTTTATTTATTTGTTTAGAGAGAGAGGAAAGGAGAAGGAGAGAGATAAACATCGATTGGTTGCCTCCTGCAAGCATCCCGACCGGGGGTTGAACCCACAACCTGGGTATGTGCCCTGACCGGGAACCGAACTGGCGACCTTTCGGTGCACAGGATGCATGCTCAACCCACTGAGCCACACCGGCCAGGGCAGAATATATTTTTATTGATTGATTGATAGGGAGAGAGAGATTGTTTGGCTGCCTCCCGCAACCCCCTATGGCAGTGGTCGGCACACTGCGGCTCGTGAGCCACATGCGGCTCTTTGGCCCCTTGAGTGTGGCTCTTCCACAAAATACCGACTTCTGCACATGGGCCACGAAGTTTCAATTGCACTGTATGTGCGCGCCCGCACGTGGTATTTTGTGGAAGAGCCACTCTCAAGGGGCCAAAGAGCCGCATGTGGCTCGAGAGCCGCAGTGTGCCGACCACGGCCCTATGGGGATCGAGCCCATTGTGGGTGGGAATCGAACCTATGACTTTTTGTGCATGGAACATACCTCCACAGGGCCACATGGGTGATCAGGGCTGTTTTTGTACATTTATGTATATGTTTGTATATTTATCCTGAAAAAAATATATAAAATACTTAGAAGGAAATACAAACAAGTTAAAAGTTATTTCTGTTTTTGTTGAATTATAAGTGATTTTTATTTTCTTCTTTCTTCCTTAGCATATTTGCCAAATGTCTATAATGAGTATATTATCTTTTTAATATATTTTTATTATCATGTGGCCTGGCCGGTGTGGCTGTGGTTGAGCATCAACATATGAACCAGGTGGTCGGGGTTCAATTCCTGATCAGCGCCCATGTCTGGGTTGTGGGCTTGATCCCCAGTAGGGGGCATGCAGGAGGCAGCCCATCAATGATTCTCTCTCATCATTGATGTTTCTACCTCTCTCTCCCTCTCCTTTCCTCTCTGAAATCAATAAAATGATATATTTTTTAAAAAAATTAATTAATAGCCCTGACTGGTTTGGCTCAGTGGATAGAGTGTCGGCCTGCGGACTGAAGGGTCCTGGGTTCGATTCCAGTCAAGGGCATGTACCTTGGTTGCGGGTACATCCCCAGTAGGGGGTGTGCAGGAGGCAGCTGATGGATGTTTCTCTCTCATCCATGTTTCTAACTCCCTATCCCTCTCCCTTCCTCTCTGTAAAAAAGCAATAAAATATATTTTTAAAAAAATGAATAAAAAATAAGATTAATGTGATTGTTTCTAGAGAGGGAAAGCTACCTGTGAAATACCTGCTTTCTGCAGCCCCCCTTAGTTCAACCCTGGGGTCCTGCCCTTTCCACTGGCCGATTCCAGTTGGGAGATTTACTATGAAACGTGGAACATGAAATATTGCAGGAGCCACTGGTGATTCTTAAAATGTCTGTCTGGTCTGTCAATGAGAGAAACAGATCTTAATCATCACCTGCTAATCTCCCAGCAGTTACTCGGGCGAACCCATCAATGGAGACGCTGAAGAGCTGTGTCTCATCCCTATTCTCAGCTTTCAAGACTCCCCGGATTTTCAGAGATGGATGTGAACACCCTGGAAAGTCTGTGGCATGAATGCATGCTCACCCCCGCCCCCCCCCCCCCCCCCGGGGAAATCCTGAAGATTCATAAACCTTCTAACAGCAAACCTTCCTTCCCATTTCAGCTCTGGGGGCGGGGGAGGGCGAGGGGGCCAACTTCGGGGCTTCTGAGATGCCCAGGGAGACCTCCGTAGACTGCTTCTCGCCAGAACAGCCCCTTTCTTTCTCTCTGGTATGAATCGGGGGGCTCCCTTCCTGGGTTTGAGCTGGCCAGGGGATTCGGCTAAACCTTGGTGGTGCCTGACCGTGACGTTAGGCCTAACGTCTGCACCAGGTTCACAATGTGTGCAATACGCCCTCATGCATTACATGTCCTATTACCTGCCTTTATTCCTCTAAGTCCCAGGGCCTTAGTGGACATTAGAGAAGTTAAAAAGGTCTCAGAGAAGGAAGTGGGTCACCTGCCCAGACACCTGTAAGAGAAAAAGACAATGGGGCCCTGGCTGGTTTGGCTCAGTGGATAGAGCGTCGGCCTGCGGACGGAAGGGTCCTGGGTTGGATTCTGGTCAAGGGCACAGGCCCGGGGTTGCGGGCTCCATCCCCGGTAAGGGGTGTGCAGGAGGCAGCCGATCCATGATTCTCTCTCATCATTGATGTTTCTATCTCTCTCTCCTCCGTCCTCTCTGAAGTCAATTAAAAAAAAAAAGATAATGGGGAGGAAGAGAGGACCGTCACTCTAATGGAAAGAGAAAATAAAGATGCTGAAGGAACGCCAACTGGAAACTGGCTGTGAATTCTGGCTCGGTGACATTACAGTTTAGTTTTCTGTGCCTCAGTCTCATCTGTAAAATGATGGTTAGAATATGACATCCAGCTCTTACCGGTTTGGCTCAGTGGATAGAGTGTCGGCCTGCGGACTCAAGGGTCCCAGGTTCGACTCCGGTCAAGGGCATGTACCTTGGTTGCGGGCACATCCCCAGTAGGGGGTGTGCAAGAGGCAGCTGATCAATGTTTCTCTCTCATCGATGTTTCTAACTGTCTATCGCTCTCCCTTCCTCTCTGTAAAAAAAAAAAATCAATAAAATATATATTTTTAAAAAGAATGATAATGTGGATGTTTACAGAGAGGGAAAGATATCTGTGACGTATCACTGGGCGAAAGTGGTTGCAATCCAGCAGGTATAGGGTTATGTCATTTTTGTAAAAATAACATTTACATGTATAGTCGCTCATTTGTTTAACAATTTAAATTTTTTCTAATATCTATTTTATTGATTTCAGAGAGGAAGGGAGAGGGAGAGAGAGGTAGAAACATCAATGCTGAGAGAGAATCATGGATCGGCTGCCTCCTGCACGCCCCACAGTGGGGGACCGAGCCCGCAACCCGGGCATGTGCCCCGACTGGGAATCGAACCGTGACCTCCTGGGTCATGGGTCGATGCTCCACCACTGAGCCACGTCGGCCGGGCAACAATATTTACTTTGTATAGTTTCATTATTATGTGCGTTTCCACGTAAATACGTGAATAGAAGATGTCCAAGGATGTGTACCAAACTATAATGGCTCCAAGGGGTGTCCTTTTCAGTTTTGCTTAGCTGACTTTCAAACTATTTCACAACAAACTTGCGTCCTAGAGAAATAATAGAAGCATAACATGTGTACGATGCAGAAACTGGAACACTGGTGCGCCTGGGTCCAGGGGGCACTTGGCTGGTGCCAAGTTCATCTGCATGTTGCTTAGAGAATGAGGGACCCAAGCAAAGAACTAAGATTGAAATCAGGCTGCAAAGGCGTCTATAATCCCTCCTGCCCCTCCCTCCACCACGGTGTGAATGCCTGTGTCTGCTTCTCTCTCCACTGAGCAAACTCAGTTCCGTACCTGCTCCCAGGGCCCACTCTCCTCCGATTCCTATGCGTCCTTCAGGCAGGCTACCCTCCCCTGATGAGGCCTGGCCTCCGTCTCCACATTCCAGTCATGCTCCTGAGATGATGCCTGGGCCACCTTGATGAGACGGAGGTGTCCCCAGTCCAGGCCACCTGTTGGGACACAGGGCATCTTTCAATGAATGTGTCTCCACAGCTTTTCTGGCATCGCGTTTCTGGCACGGTGAGTCATTCGGAACAGAATCTCATTTGTAGGTTGTTAAAGGCACCTCCCTGATTTGTAAAACTAATGAGTAGCCCGAGCCGGTTTGGCTCAGTGGATAGAGTGTCGGCCTGGGGGACCCTAAGGGTCCTGAGTTCGATTCTTGTCAAGGGCTTGGACCTCAGTTGTAGGCTCCTCCCTGGCCCGGGGCCCTGATCGGGGCCTGTGCAGGAGGCAAGCAATCGATGTGTTTCTCTCTATCTCTTCCACCCTCCCTAAAAATCTATGGAAAAATATCCTCGGGTGAGGATTAACAAAACAAACAAGCAAAGAAACAAAACCCGAAAAAACACACTAATGAATAAAAGCCACCCTGTACCACGCGATGCGTGGGCTCATTTAGGCCTCACTTTAACCCTGTGAGACGGGTGGTCCCACCTCATTTTACAGACGGTAAGACAGAGAAGCCAACTTGCCCAGAGATTTGCAGCAAGTACGCCTGGGCCCTTGAACATAAGATGCTATCTCTGCAGCCCCCAGATCTCCTGACCCCCAATTTATAAGTGGGGGAAACTGAGTCTGAGTTCTTTCCTGCGGCTGTTATGCACCCAAGTTAGCAAGTGGGAGAAGCTAAAATCTGACAATCTCCCTGATACCCGCCGCCCTCCTCCCCTGCGCCCTGTCACACTCCATGCTCTCCCCTCCCCCACGTGCGCCCGGACACTGCACTCACTCCCCACTCCCCCGCGTGCACTCCACCGGGTGGCACATACTTGTGGCAGTTCCAAGAATCTGTAAGAATGTGCTCTCTTGCCCTGGGGGCTTTGGACAGGCTGTGCCTTCCCATGCATTTGCCTGGCACAGGCCTACGCATCGAGATGTAGCCTCTTCCGGGAAGCCCTCCCTGACCACCCTCGTTGGGAGTCCTCTCTTAGGTGCTTCCTGGGTTCATCTTTGCATGCATCACCTGGCACCGTGGTTGCTGCTGTCTTCTTATTTCCCTGCGGGTCTGCAAGGCCTAACGGCGGACCTTTGCACCCATCTCAAGAGCAGGCACCCAGTAGGTACTCAGTAAGCATTTGTTAAATGAATGCTTGACCATCGGAGCTGTGCTTCGCTTTGGAGGATACGACTTAGGTGCACGAATCTGGAGGAAAGAAAATGATAGAAATGTGTCATCCTATTAAGGGGGCGTAGTGGCCGAAGGCTCTGAGGTCTTGGGGGGCTCCGTGTGCTGATATTAAGACGGTGGTGTCCTCCCTGCCCAAGCCGAGTCCCAGGCTACTGTTTTCTCACTCCCAGTCAGAAACAAATCATGTTCTGAGTGACTGCAGTCATTGCTCACATCACCGGGAGCTGGTTCAGGGTGGGGTGAGGGGCAGTGGCCTTGGGGCTCCAGTCTCGGAAGGCCCAGGCCTCCTGGCTGCGGGGGGGAGGGGTGCCGAGGAGCAGGTCGGTCCGGGGAGGCTGCAGTCATTGGGGGGGGGGGGGGGGGGAGACAATGGGGCTCAACATCTGCTCCTCGCTGGGAGAAGGGACCCTCCACTGAAAAGCCGGGGAAAGCAGGGAAGTGTGGGAGGAATTGATGAGAAGGGGTGGAGCCAAGGAGATGCAGCCGGGAGGAAGGAAGAGAAGGGGAAGGAAGGGAGGCGGGCGGCGAAGGCTTTCCTTCCCTTCCCTGACCTGGTCTGGCGCGCCAGCCTCCTCGGGCATTGTTTCCTGCGGAAACTCCGGGGGCCCCGCGGAGACCTCCCGTTTCCCCGCAGCCCCTGGCAGCGGCCCCGGTCCCAGGCATCCAGCAGGTGCTCAATACTTACTTAGGGGGAAAGGAGACATGCGGCCAACTTTTACTCTGGGAACTTTTCCCCCGTCCTCTGCCCACTCCGCCCGAGAAGCCGAGGGCAGAGCAGGTCTTGGGAGCACGCCCGGGCGCCCCATGAATAATTGACCCTCCGTGGCGGCTCTGCCCGGGGACAGCGTCGGAGTCGAGACGCGGCTCCGCGTGGCCGGCTGCCAGGGGGTTGGAGGCCCCGGGTCCGGCCTGCCCCGGAGCCGGGGGGAAGCCAGGCGGTGCCAAGCCCCCCGCAGGGAGGCGCCAGGGCCTGACCCTGCGCGGCGAATGGCCACGCCTCGACGCCCCCCAGCAGTGCCCGCGGGGCCAAGGGGCCGAGCCCTGGGATTGGAGGGTCCCCGGGGGCCGCCCCCCCCGCCCTCCCCCCCGCTCCTCTAGCCCCTGCCCCGCGCGCGCGCGCGCGCTCGCAGCCCGCGCCGCGCCCTCGAGCCTGGCTGTCCAGGGCGCTGCAAACAGCTGTTCCCAGGCTCGTGTGCAGTTCGGAGCGGCGCGGGGACGCCGGTTCCGAGCCCATCTGCCGACTTTAAAAAAAACACACAGGAGTAAAGAGCACACCCAGCTCCCACCTCGGGCCGGGGTGGGGCGGCTGGGCGGCACCCCGAGCCGCGCTTCCCACCCCACTGGCTCCCCTTCGCCGGGGCGCCTCAGGCTCCCCCGGGGCCGGGGGGCGCGCAGTCCCCGGGCCCCTTTGTGCCGGGCCGGGCCCCCCATTTCCATGTGAGGCGCTGCCGCTGCCCCTCTCCCCCGCTTCGCTTCATCTTTGTTCCCCTTTTCTGAGAGCAGAGGAGAGAGAGAGAGAGAGAGAGAGAGAGAGAGAGAGAGAGAGAGAAGGAGAAAAAAAAGGCGTGACTTGATTTTCAAACGAAACTCCCACAGCAAACAAAACCCTTTTAGAGAAATAAGAAAGGAGGAAGAAGGAAGAAAAGAGGGAAGAGAAAAAAAAACACACACACACAAAAACCGGGCGGGGAGGGGAGGGGGCAGCGAACACCGGGCAGGCTTTCCATTTGAGTGGGAGAGTTGAAGCGAGAGGCAGAGAAAGAGAGGAAGAAAAAAATCCTGTCTGCGGTGGAAAGAGAAAAGAAAACTTGGGCTGACAGGAGGGGGTGGGGGGTGGAAGGAAGTGAGAAAACAAAAGAGAGATAAAAGGGCTGCTTTCTGTCTCTCTTCCTCTGCGAGCTGGCTTAGGAGGAGCTGTTTTGCATCCCTTCACGTCAGCCCTGCCTCACTCCCTTCTTCCTGGGAGGGAGAGAGAGAGAGAGAGCGAGAGGAGAGAGGGAGAGAGAGGAGGAGAGAGAGGGAGCAAGAGGCAGAGGGAGAGAGAGAGAAAGAGAGGAGCGGAGGGCGGGCGCGGAGCAGGCGGCGGGCGCGCGTGGAGGCGGCGGGCGCGCAGCAGCAGCCGGCGGTGGGCACCCGAGCCCCCGGCCCGCGAGGGCCCCAGCGCAGGAGCCGCGCCCGGACCAGGGTGAGTGTCCGCGCGGCCCCGGCCCCGCAGCCCCGGGCGGGCGGGCGGACGGGCGGGCAGGCGGGCGGCGGCGGCGGCGGGGGCGCGGGGGGCGCGGGGGTGGGTCGCTGCGGCCGCGGCCGGCCCGCCCCCCGCCTCTCCCCGGGGACGGTGGCGCGCAGGCCCGCGCCGCGCTGCAAACATGTCGCCTATTCCCTTTCACTTCCACATTCCCGCATGCCGGCGAGCTGGAGGGAGAGAGGGAGAGCGGGGAAAGACGGAGAGATGGCGTCTGGAGAAGGGGGGGCGGGGGTGAGAGGGGGAAGGGAGGGAGGAGAGCGCGCGAATGAGAGACCGAGAGGAAGAGAGAGAGGGAGAGAGAAGCAGAAATGAAAGGAAAGCAACGCGGTGGCGGCGGCGCGGGAGGCCCGGGCGGTGGCGGCGGCGGCGGCGGCTCGGGGGCCCGCACGTGGGTGTCCCGGCGCCGGTGCGCTCCCCCCGCCGCCCGCCCGGGACTCAAAGTTTCGCCCCCTCGCCGCGCTGCCCCGCCCCTCGGCTGCCCACAAACTTTATTCTCCGAGCGGGTGGGGCAGCCGTGCGTCCCCGCCACTCGGGGTGGGGGAGGGCGGAGCGCGCCTCCGGGGGGTGGGCTGTCCCCGAGGGCCGCCGTGCGCCACGGGACCCCCGCCGGGTCGGCGTCGGGGCGCCCAGCCCGGACCTGTTGAAGACGCTCGCCGGCTGGCCGGGTCCCCACGGCCTGTCCTGAGTCTCCCGAGTCCCAGTCCCCCTTCCTCGTCTTCCACTCTCCGCGTCTCCTCGCGGTCATTTTCCTAATTGGACGGCGCTGGGGGGTGTGATCGTCGGCGTCAGATCGGGGGGCCTCGAGGCTGCGGGTGGGCGCGGGGGCCCGGGGACCGTTGGGGCAGCCCGTCCTCTCCACCCCGGGCTTGGAGATCCCACAGATCCGGCGCCCTGCCACCGCACCCCCAAACCGCGGACTTGCTAACTCGTGCGTATCGGGTGTTGTTATTGTTTTTTTTTTTCCCCCCAACTTGCCTTTTAAGATGACTTTTATGGTCGCTGCCACTGCATGCCTCCAGTCTGAGCAGTCGTTGGGGAAGATGTAAGAGGCCAGGGAGGTGCTTGCGTGGGTTTTAACTAACCCCAAGCGGTCATTCATGTCTCTACGCTCCGCGATGGTGCGGGCAAGGCGCAGCCTTAGCCTTAGTGCGTTTTCACGGGGACACCACGGGGTGCTGGTCTACTGCTGCATGTCCTGACTGCTAAGGGGGGCCCTGGGCGCCTTGATTTCTGTGCCAAAGAGGGAGCTCCCAGCCGGCGTCCATCTGAAGGGGACATGCCCAGTTCCAGTGGGCGCCTGGGAAATGTACAAAATTTCCCCACAGGTGTCGGGAGCAGGACTTTGCACCCTTGAGGGTCACCCAGCCACCTTTGAAGCTACTCTTTTCAACCCTGCCTTTGAGAACATGTAAGTAAAATCAGTCCGAGTTCGTGTCTGCCAAGAAGAACGCCTTCAAAGGACCTGCGGGGCCAGGTGGGGAGGGCCAGAGACACCACCCCCAACTGTCATTAGACGGTAGAGAACCGATCCTTGGTGTCTGGGATCAAAGCCGAGGGCCTGTCTGGTTTTGATTTGGGCGACGCGGCGTGGCTGTCCCTTTCTCATTTGTTTTCAAGTGAATCTTGTTTTCTGGTGGTTTCGTCAGGTGGCCCTCCGGCCACACGTGTCACCCTGTGCCAGGCACCTGCCCGGCTTGGAACAGGACCTCTTAATTGGTCACCTGTCGTTCCAGCTGGATTCGTGCTCCAGCCGCCTGCAGGGCCTGGCTTGTCCTGCCGCTGGGCAGTGGTATGGAGCTGCTTTCGCCTGGGGAGGGGGCATTGGACGTTTGGGTCACGATTTCTTTCCGCCAGGCCCCCCCCCCCGCCCCGTGTGCGGGTGGAGGGGTGCAGGGAGTTGAAGTGAAAGGCAGACTCGCACTTTTTCTGGGTGAGTCTTTGTCCTGTGGTGTGCGGCCAGCAGGTCACTTGGTTCTGTACTTGGGTCATTTCTCACAACCAGTGAGATTTATTTTTAGGCTCCCTTTCTGGCGACCAGGAGACAGGAAAGATCTGGAATGGTTTTCAAGTTGGAAGAAGGGAGACGAATGGGAACCCTCCCCCTCCCCCCGAGATTTTGTGCAACGACTTCTATTCTAGCTTTGCCTCGCGGCCCAGAGATATTTCTATCGGAGTTGCGCCTGGAAAGCTTGAGTTTGACGTCAGCGGGGAGGACAGAAGTACAGTGGGAGTCGGGTGCACCTGGGAGGATGCCCTCGAAGGCGCCCCAGCTGGCTGGCTGACCCAACCCCCAACCCCGGGGCAGGGACTCATTCTGTTGAATGAAAGGTTCTGGGAATCTGCTGGATCTCATGTGAATGGTGGTTGATCCCAGCACTTGGACTTCAAAGCCGGAAGAGGACCTGAGAGGTTGTCTGAAAGAAACCCAGGCACGCCCTCGCTGCTTTGGCTCAGTGGATAGAGCGCCGGCCTGCGGACCCAAGGGTCCCGGGTTCGATTCCTTCTGGTCCTCCCCGGCCCAGGCCCTGGTCAGGGCGTGTGCGGGAGGCAACCAATCGATGTGTCTTCTTCTCACATCCATGTTTCTCTCTGTCTTTCCCTCTCTCTCTCTAAAAGATCCATGGAAAAATATCCTCGGGTGAGGCTTAACAAAAGCAAATAAATAAATAAAAATTAAAGCAATAGAAGAAACCCAGGCATGAGGCCCCACAGTAAGTGGCAGGGTCAGCCCTTGATCCTGAGCTTTCAGAGTTCATGTCCCCTGCTCTTTCCACAAGGCTGCCGCCTCTAATGGCTCTGAGAACATGAGACCGTGGGCGTGTGCTCTGCGCATGAGACGGGCAAAGGAGCCGCTGTGTCACACATACTGTCCTAGGCCGTGGTTGGCAGTTTGAGCCACATGCGGCTCTTTGGCCCCTTGAGTGTGGCTCTTCCACAAAATACCACGTGTGGGCGCCCGCGCACAGTGCGATTGAAACTTCGTGGCCCGTGCGCAGAAGTCGGTTTTCGGCCTGGGCGAGGCTATTTTGAAGAAGTACTGTTGATATTTGGCTCTGTTGACTAATGCGTTTGCCGGCCACTGGCCTAGAGGGTTTGGCCGGCCCGTGTGACTGCTAGGGGAACCGGGTGCTTCTTGCTGTTTTCACATGGACTTCACAGTCCAGCAGGTCGGCGGGCTGTTCCCAAGCCACACTGAGCACTTAATTTTTTAAAATATATTTTTATGGATTTCAGAGAGGAAGGGAGAGGGAGAGATAGAAACATCAGTGATGAGAGAGAATCATGGATCGGCTGCCTCCTGCACGCCCCCTACTGGGGACCGAGCCCACAACCCGGGCATGTGCCCTTGACCGGAATCGAACCCGGGACCTTTCAGTCCGCAGGCCGACGCTCTGTCCACTGAGCCAAACAGGCCAGGGCCTCACTTAGCACTTTTTGATCCATAATGCTTTCTTCATGCTTTGGTACTTGCGATTTATTTAGGATTGCTGTGGGGAGAAGATGGGGATGTAAGGGCCAGAGACCCGAAGTCTCTGGGTGGATTAAGTCTCCTTGTTCAACATCATTTGCATGACGGTCGAGGGCCTTTTTTGTTCACTGCGAAACCCCTGTGCCAAAAACCGGGCCTGGCACGTGGAGGGCCCTCGATAAACGCGTGTTGAATAAACGTATTGGACATCAGGGCAAAGATTTGCCTCGCAGGAGGAATCCGAGAATGATAGAAGGAGGCGGGGACAGGCGGTGATTGATGGGAGCTGCAGAATTGTGCAGTGGCACATTGCCTCATATGCACTCCGGGCAGGTACTGCGGGAGGGGCTGGGAAGCCAGAACCCTGAATGGGGCGGGGCCGCTGGGCGGGGAGACGCGTGCAAAACAATAGTGAGGCCTCCGATTGGACCGGATATGGGAGGATAATCATAATGAGATATCTTGGGCCAGGCTTGGCTAAGTGCTTGACGGACATCATCTGTCCTAGTCGTCGCAGGTGCTAGCTACGCCAGTGCCATTCCCACTTGGCACGTTGGGAAACCGCGGGGCACGGGGCAGTTAAGCGACTCATCCAGGGGCACACAGCTGGCACCTGAACCCAGGCAGGCCGACTTCAAGCTTTGCCTGCCTGGAACGGCAATGAGGTCGGGCATCTCTGCCCACAGCCAGGAGCTGGCACTCCGAGCTTTGGGATTTCCTCGAAAGGATGGCAGTAGAGCCCTGGCCGGTGTGGCACAGTGGATAGAGCGTCGGCCTGCGAACTGAAGGGTCCCCGGGTTCGGTTCCGGTCAAGGGCGCATGCCCGGGTTGCGGGCTCGGTCCCCAGTAGGGGGCGTGCAGGAGGCAGCTGATCCATGACTCTCTCTCATCATTGATGTTTCTGTTTCCCTCTCCCTTCTACATTGAAATCAATAAAAATATATAAAAAAAATAAAAAAGGGTGGTAGTAGAAACAAAAAAGGAAATTGTTGGCTTGCGGGGGAGTGAGGCTGTCAGGGAATGCGCCCCCTCCTCTCTTTGCCAGGGCCCGCACAGTGCCTGAAGACCACTTATTTACCCAGTGAAGGCTATGAGGGGATGGGGATTCGGGGGTGGGTGGGCTTAACGATTCCCCAGGCTGAGTGGTTAGTACCAGGTTGGGACTATTTTCCACTTGATAAAGATCTGGGAGACTTTTTTTTGGGGGGGGGGTAGGTAGGGTATGCTTTTCAACTTAAATTATGGTTGTCATGTATTTGAAACTGGTCAGAATTTTATTTATTTTACTTTTTGTAATATATTTTTATTAATTTCAGAGAGGAAGGGAGAGTGAGAGAGAGATAGAAATATCAATGATGAGAGAGAATCATGCATGGATCGGCTGCCTCCTGCACGCCCCACACTGGGGATCGAGCCCGCAACCCGGGCATGCGCCCTTGACGGGAATCGAACCCGGGACCCTTCAGTCTGCAGGCTGATGCTCTACCCACTGAGCTAGGGCGGGATGTGCACGTCAACTTAAATGCTGGTTGTCAGGTATTTGAGACTGGTGGGGATCTTAGAGCTCGATGTGTCGCTGTTGTCCTTGCGGCCAACAGAAAGAGTTTTCCACGCGTGTGAGCCGGACCCTCCGTCTCCAGGGCGAGGGTCCAGGCTGTTCCAGACCCAACCGCTCGCTGCCCTGTGACTGACAGCGTGAGATTTGCCAGTTGCTGAGTTGGTCCCGTCCGCGGGAGACAGACATTAAACTAATAATTACCCAAATACTCTTTAATTACAGTGGTTACAAATGCTTCAAAGGAAGGAGTGCAGAGGGCACGGGAACTGACAGGCCGGGAGGCCGGGAAGGGAGGCGGCCCTGAAGCCAGAGCCTTTAAACAGCCCGTGAAGGGTGGGGTGGGGAGGCCTTCCCCAGGGTGTGGCGGCCCATGGACCTTGACATAGACCCTGGCTACTCTCTGTGGTCCCTGCACCAGCAGCATCACCATTTCCTGGGCGCTTGTTGGGAATGCAGACGCTCGGGCTGCTCGGCCGACTTGCTGAATCTGCTTTTTTTTTTTAATCCTTACCCGAGGATATTTTTCCATTGGTTTCTAGAGAGAGTGGAAGAGAAAGGGGAAGACAGAGAGAAACATCGATGTGAGAGAAACGCATCGATGGGTTGCCTCCTGCACGCGGCCCCAACCAGGGCCGGGGCCGGGGAGGAGCCTGCAACCGAGGTCCGTGCCCTTGACCGGAACCGGGGACCCTTCGGTCCGCAGGCCGACGCTCTCTCCACTGAGCCAAACCGGCCAGGGCTGAGTCTGCATTTGAACAAGATTCCAGTGCCGGGTGAAGTCTGAGAAATGCTGATGGAATCGAGGTACTGAATTGAGGTTCTGGGCTTTGCTGGGACGGAGTTGGGTGGCCTCGGGCAGGTCACTTCTCTGGGAAATGAGGGGATCAGAGCAGCTCACATGTGCCCCCTGGCTTCTCTGGTGCCGCCTGCAAGTGTATTGAGGTCCCGGGTGTACACAGCACCCACCTCTGAGCTGCCTCTGGTGGGGGCCCGGCAGCCTCGTCCACGCTCTGGTCTGACTTCATGAAGCAATGAGGAGGCTAGAGCAGTGGTTCCCAGCGTGGGGCCCACGCCCACAGGGGGGGTAATTTGATGTTTAAGGGGGGCAATTCGAGAATGAGTTCTTCACAGTGAATTTTTTGCATTTCTTCTGGTTCCAGGGGCCTCCTATACAGTCTATGAATATTTATTGTGTCATATTTATGCATTTCAGTTCTCTAGTCTATGTTTTGAAACTTTATTTGCTATTTTTAAAAAATATTTCTTTAATTGAATTCAGACAGGAATGGAGAAGGAGAGAGAGATAGAAACATCAATGATGAGAGAGAATCATTGATTGGCTGCCTCCTGCACGCCCCCTACTGGGGATCGGCCCACAACCCAGCATGTGCCCCGATCAGAATCGAACCCGGGACCCTTCAGTCCCCAGGCCCACGTTCTATCCACTGAGGCAAACCGGCTAGGGCTATGTGCTTTCTTTTCATATCACTTTCTGTTAGTATTATTTTTTTAACCATTTCTTAGCGATTTCTCCCTCGGTACTTCAACTGTCCTTCCGTTCTTTCATTTTTCTCTCTCATGGATGCCATGTTCTTTGGAAGCTTGTTTAGACCAAGTTCATGGCCTTTGAGTCTTCCTCCACGTGAATAGGAGCTCACTTTTTGAATAATAATAATTCTATGTCTGGGGGGGGTCACGGGGGGTGCGGCGTCAGGATGTTAGAGATGCTTGGGTGGGGCGTGGCCACAGAAAGGTTGGGGACCACTGGGAAAGACCATCAGAGCTTTGGAGAAAGAGCAGAATAATTCACAAAAAGCGCCTGGGCTTTTTTGCACACAAGGGAGGTTGTCTTAAGGCGACTCGGGAGGATTTGGCCTGAAGTGAGAGGAAAACTGGCCGTGGTCACCAGGGCCTTGAGGAAGAAAAGTATAACGTTTCCCAGAACGAGGGGGGGAGGAACCTGCTTAACAGGGGTGCATGTGGCCACGATACTTTACAAGTTGCCACGGGCTCTAGCTGGTGTGGCTCAGTGGATAGAGCGTCGGCCTGGGGACTGAAGGGTCCCGGGTTCGATTCCCGTCAAGGGCACCTGCCCGGGTTGTGGGCTTGGTCGCCAGTGAGGGGCGTGCAGGAGGCAGCCGATCCATGATTCTCTTTCATCATTGACATTTCTCTCTCTCTTTTCTCCCTTCTTCCTCTCTGAAATCAATAAAAAAATATATTTTTTTTAAAAATATATTTTATTGATTTTTTACAGAGAGGAAGGGAGAGGAATTGAGAGTTAGAAACATCGATGAGAGAGAAACATCGATCAGCTGCCTCCTGCACACTCCCCACTGGGGATGTGCCTGCAACCAAGGTACATGCCCTTGACCGGAATCAAACCTGGGACCCTTGAGTCCGCAGGCCAGCGCTCTATCCACTGAGCCAAACCGGTTAGGGCTAAAAATATATTTTAAAGAAAGAACTAGGGGCCAGGGCCTTTCTTGGCGGATGTCCCCCAGCACTTACTATGGGCCAGGCACCATTCTGAGCACTTCCCATTCTATTCGCTCATTTGCCTTGAATAACTTTCCAGAAGTCGCACACCTAGGAAGTGTCAGGACCATGATGGTACCCAGGCAACCCGGCTCCCATGAGCTGATCTTAGTAACTGGACAGGTGAGACGGGGGCTGGGGGTGGCGAGCTCTTGTTGGTCGAACAAGAAATGAGCTTACAAAGGCCCCTGCTTCACGGGAAACGGGAAGGACTTCGCCAGGGAAACGTGTGTTATGATGAGTAGCGCTGGGTTGCCAGGCCAGCCCATGAGAGCCTGTGTCACGATCGGGCCCAACGCATGCTTGCTTGCAAAGGAAGACAATGAGGAAACGAGCCTGGTGCGGCGCTGCACGCCAAATGGAATGTTCTAGAATCGGATAGAAGGGGCTGGAAGAATTGCACTGCCTAAGGGGAGGGGAGGTGGTAGCAGGAAATTGTGTAGATTCTGAAAGAGGGGATTAAAGGAGGTTAGAGGCCCAAGCAGGGCCAAATGTATGTCCAATCAGCAGCTTCAAAAGGTAAAGTCAGCCCTGGCCGGTTTGGCTCAGTGGATAGAGAGCGTCGGCCTGCGGACTGAAGGGTCCCGGGTTCGATTCCCGTCAGGGGCACATGCTCCAGTTGCGGGCTCGACCCCCAGTGAGGGGCGTGCAGAAGGCAGCTGATCCATGATTCTCTCTCATCATTGATGTTTCTATCTCTCTCTCCCTCTTCCTTCCTCTCTGAAATCAATAAAAATATATTTTTAAAAAAAGATAATAAATAGCATTTTTTAAAAAAATAAAAGGTAACATCACACTGTTTTTTTTTTTTAAATATATTTTATTGATTTTTTACAGAGAGGAAGGGAGAGAGATAGAGAGTTAGAAACATCGATGAGAGAGAATCATCAATCAGCCGCCTCCTGCACACTCCCCACTGGGGATGTGCCCGCAACTCAGGTACATGCCCCCGACCGGAATCAAACCTGGGACCCTTCAGTCCGCAGGCCGACGCTCTATCCACTGAGCCAAACCGGTTTCAGCCACACTGGGTTTTATTACCCGCTAATGAACGTGTATAGCTCACAGACCTGACCCTGCCCCCACCCCGGGCCTTCCCCCAAGTATAGAGGCCTTTTGTCTCCTCTCTCATTCATTTGTGTGCTATTTGAATCTTTATCCGCAGGCATTATCTGTCAAATCGGTGTATTTGTAAATGGAGCGAGAGGACTGCGAGAAGTGGGGTGACCTCTGGAAGGGGTTGGGCTCCGTCTCCTGTCACCGTCGTCATAAAGGAGTTTCTGATATTAAATATATATGCTCTATTGTGTGTGTATTTTGGGAGTGCGGAGAGAGCTGTAGGAACTGTGAGGGTTTTCAGTGCAGTCGGAAGCGGAGAAGAAAGGATCACGTTGTAGATCCACTGCCTTCCCTTCTCCATCCCCCCCCCCCCCGCCCCGCTTCCCTGATCCCCCAACCCCCAAATCCTGGGGAGGTGATAAGTAGGGAATCAAAACCAGGTAGGAATGATCACTTGGGAAAGCAGGCATGTCCGCCTTTGGGATTTACACGGGAAACTGTAGCTTTGTTCATGACTCTTGGTGACCTGTGGTTTGCCTTCTGGGCGGCGCCCGAATGCCACCCCTGACCCCATCCCATTCCCAGGGGCGCAGCAACAGGGTGCGTGTGTTTGATAAAAAGCAATTGCCAGCCCGGCCAGTGTGGTTTGGTGGTTGAGCGTCGACCTATGTAGCGGGAGGTCAAGGTTCGATTCCCGGTCGGGGCACATGCCCGGGTTGTGGGCTCCATCCCCAGTGTGGGGCCTGCAGGAGGCAGCTGATCCGTGACTCTCTATCATCATGGATGTTCCTTTCTCTCCCTCTCCCTTCCTCTCTGAAATCAATAAAAATATATTAAAAAAACAGTCGCCAGATGTTAACGGTGGTTCCATGTGTCTCTCCAGCTCACAAGGACCCCCTCCTAGCCGGCCCCTCGTTAAGAATCAGGTGCCCTGCCCTGACCGGTTTGGCTCAGTGGATAGAGCGTCCGCCTGCGGACTGAAAGGTCCCAGGTTCGATTCCAGTCAAGGGCACATGCCTGGGTTGTGGGCTCAATCCCAGTAGGGGGCATGCAGGAGGCATCCGGTCAATGATTCTCATCACTGATGTTTCTTTTTTTCAATCCTCCCCAAGGATATTTTTCCATGGATTTTTAGAGCGTGTGGAAGGGAGAAGCAAAGACAGAGAGAGACATCAATGTGAGAGAAAACACATCGATTGGTTGCCTCCTGCATGCTCCCCAACCAGGACCCCGACTGGGGAGGAGCCTGCAATTGAGGTACGTGCCGTTGACCGGAATCAAACCTGGGACCCTTCAGTCCGAAGGCCGACGCTCTATCCACTGAGCCAAGCCAGCCAGGGCAGCGGTCAGCAAACTGCGGCTCCCGAGCCACATGCGGCTCTTTGGCCCCTTGAGTGTGGCTCTTCCTAAGCCTTAGGAGGACCCTCATTAAGTGAATAACAGTGTACCTACCTATATAGTTTACGTTTAAAAAATGTGGCTCTCGAAAGAAATTTCAATCGTCGTACTGTTGATATTTGGCTCTCTGTTGACTCATGAGTTTGCCGACCACTGGGCTAGGGCCGACCTGACTTTTCCGTGGCAGGTACTATTGTGGGGAGTCTTGCCCCCAGTGGGTTCTGGGTCCTCTTTAGATCTTTCTGGTCCTGTTTTTCTACCAGCCCCTCCTCTCCCGGCTACACGTGGGGGCCGGGGCCATGGCTCCCTGCAACTCGCTTTTCTCCTGTGACTGTGGTTGCCGCCTGCTCAGCGAGGGCTCCTGGCCTCTAGCCCTGTCCTCACGTCACCTGAAAGCAGCTTAGAGCTGGGATTACACTTGTTATAGCTTTGGCTATACCTGGGCTTCTTTCTACCGTCTTATTTTGTGCTTTCTTCTTTTGTGATTCTTCTTCTTTTTTTTTTTTTTTTTTGCTGTACTGCTTCGGAACTTACACACTCTATTTCTGTTCTCGTCACGCATGCAGAATGCACAGGGTTTAAAGTCAGTCGGCGTCTATACATCTCTTTTGAGATAACGTGAGAAGCTCGGAATGCTTAAAGCCACCGTCGTCCGTTGCCATGCGGTGGGTTAGCTACGCCGTCTTTCTCTCTTGAACTCTACACGTTGGGCCTTGTTTTGAAATATTTTTATTGATTTTAGAGCAGTGGTTCTCACCCTCCTGGCCCTTTAAATGCAGTTCCTCATGTTGGGACCCAACCATAACATTATTGTCGTGGCTACTTCATCACTGTCATGTTGCTACTGTGATGAATCGTCATGTCAATATCTGATAGGCAGGATGGTCTTAGGCGACCCCTGTGAAAGGGTCGTTGGACTGTCAAAGGGGTTGCGACCCACAGGTTGAGAACCGATGTTTTAGAGGACGAGGGCGGGAGAGGGAGAGAGAGGGAAACATCAATGTGAGAAGCATCGATCAGCTGCCTCCTGTAACGCCCCCTACTGGGGCTGGAGCCCACAACCTGGGCATGTGCCCTGACCCTGAATGAAACCCACACCCTTCCCTGCTCAGGACGATGCCCAACCATTGGGCCACACTGGCCAGGGCGAACTTAAAAACAAAACAAAACAAAAAAACAACCCCATCCACGGCCAACTAACCCAGATTGCTCTCTTCCTGTCTCTATGCCACCAGATACCTTGCTCTGGCCCGTTGTTCCCTTGATGCCAAATGCCTTCAGTCCCTCTTTGGACAAAGCCCTAGTCCAGCCAGGACCGATGAAAAACTTTCTCTGGGCCTCCCCACCCCACCGCTTGCAGAATTAGCCTTCCCTTCCACATTCGCGGCCACTGTCACCTCACCTCTTAGTCCAGGGGTGGGCAAACTTTTTGACTCGAGGGCCACCATGGGTTCTTAAACTGGACCGGAGGGCCGGAACAAAAGCATGGATGGAGTGTTTGTGTGAACTAATATAAATTCAAAGTAAACATCATCACATAAAAGGGTACGGTCTTTTATTTCAATAGTTTTATTCATTTCAAACGGGCGGGATCCGGCCCGCGGGCCGTAGTTTGCCCACGGCTGTCTTAGTCTGTAGCTGTGCGTGTCCAGGCCCCACACTGGACCCTGAGTGACTTCAAAGCTCAAAGCTCAAAGCTGTGTCATTTATTGCTGGAGGCCCAATGCCTGGGCAGAGTAGTGGCTTAATAGATATCTATCGATTGAACAGAATCTGTGCCAAAATCAATACTCTCTTCTTCTCGTATAGTCGTTTTTTAAAAAATCACAAGCACTAACCTGCCCCACGACTTTTGACAAGTCCATTTCTGCCGGGGTCCAACCCCAGCAGGTCCAGGGGTCCCCAAAGGCGTAGACGGAGTCGGCGAAGAAGGAATGACACGGAGACAGTGTTTAGTTGATCAGCAGCCTAGCCAGGATCTCCAGCCAAGTTCTGGTCTGGATCTCCAGTGAAGTTCTGGTTAGGATCTCCAGCCAGGTTCTGTGTCCATGTTCTCTTGCTAGGTTCTCCAGCCAGGTTCTCCAGCCAGGTTCTGTAGCCATGTTCCCTCGCTAGGTTCTCCAGGTTCTCCAGCCAGGTTCTGTAGCCATGTTCCCTCGCTAGGTTCTCCAGCCAGGTTCTGTCCAGGTTCTCCAGCCAGGTTCAGTCACCAGGTTCTAGTCAGGTTCTCTTGCCAATTTCTGTAGTCAGGTTCAGTCCAGGATCTTTTGCCATGTTCTCTCGCTAGGTTCTGTCTCTAGGTTCCAAGGCCAGTTTCTGTCCAGGATCTTTTGCCATGTTCTCTCCAGCGAAGTTCTTCTGTCTCTAGAGAACATTCTGTGTAGGTTCTGTGCCTAGGTTCTGTCTCTCTTGGTTCTGTCTTCTAAGTTCTGTCTCCTGTTGTCTTGTTACATCTGTATTTATACCAGTTGATTCAATCCTATCAATCTCTATTACAAAGGTTAGGGCGTTTCTTATCTCCATTCCAGGGAGTAAAGATTATGTAGCTTAAGCATGATTGTTCGTAAAGTGATTAATTACCCGCCTGGCACTTACTTGAGGGGTTGTATTCCCTCCCTAACTTCAGGGGAAAATCCCTACCTGGGGAAACAACCTTTCTCAGAGAGGTGACCTTGGTTAAAACACATAGTGCCAAGAAGGTGAGCAAACATTTTAAGAACCGTATGCCATATATGCCAGGTCCCTTGAAACAGCAAGGATGGACCGGCTCCCGGCACACTTCACCTTCTTGGATCTCAGTGTCCTTCGCTGTGAAATGACGGGCTGCTTCTGCGATCGCCACTCGCTCTAAGACGCCGAGATTCGGTGTAACTTGTGTGACTGTCGGTCGTGAGAACATGGGCCAACGCTTGAGTCCCGAGTGGAATGGAGGGATGAGGGGGCCGTGGAGAGCGAGAGCATGATTCTGCAGTAACTGGGCATGATTGGGAAGAGAGGAAAGAGAAGGGACTCAAAGGCAAATTCATATGAAATAAAGATGGCATTGAAAATATGTGACCTGGCCCTGGCTGGTTTGGCTCAGTGGGTAGAGCGTCGGCCTGTGGACCGAAGGGTCCCAGGTTCGATTCCAGTCAGGGGCGCTTGCCCGGGTTGCAGGCTCGGTCCCCATTGGGGGCGTGTAGGAGGCAGCCAGTCCGTGGTTCTCTCTCATCATTGATGTTTCTGTCTTTCACTCTCCCTACCTCTCTGGAAAAAGAAAAGAAAAAAAAGGAATAGTAAAATTTGTGACCTGGGACAACTTGATTGGCTGTCTAAAAAATAATAATGAACACGTTATCACAAAATAAATTTCAGATGGGTTAAAGATGGCAAATATAAAAAATGAACTTGAGAAAATTCTAAGTGTGACTGACATCTCAGAAGCCATAAAAGAAAAGATTAACATAATTGACCTAACACAAGTCAAAATTCATCATCAACAGAGAGTCTCCTAGCGTTTAAAACTAGGAGAACATTTTTGCAGCCTGCAGCAGAGATAGAGCTAATTTCCTTAATATGTAAAGAGTTCCTACAAATCAATAATAAAAAGGCCATTGACTCCATTTTTAAAATGGGTACGAACATGGACAGTTCACAGAAAGGGAAATAGAAATGTTTTTTAACCACATAAGAATGTGCTCAGCCCACTGGTAATAAGAGAAATGCAAGCTAACTCTGCTATGAAGAAGTGGCAACAAGAACAGATACTGACCCTGCTTATCCCTGCTTTCTCAACCCCGCCCCCCCCCCCCCCACACACACATACAAAAAAATTAAGAAAAAAAAAAAAAAAAAAAAAAAAAAAAAGAACAGATACTCATGATTGTTGGTAGAGCGTCAGTCACGGAGAGGATTTTGACAATACTGATTAAAATTAAAAGTGCCCAAGTCATTTTGGAAATTCCTCTCACAGATATGTTGACCTGATGCATTTTTCAAGAGAACTCATTGCGTCATTGCTTGGAAAAGGAAAGAGGAAACAACTTTAATGCCCATCAGTGGAGAATCGGTACATAAATTGTCCTGCAACAACACCGTACAATTCTGTGCAGTTGTAAAACAGAATGTGAGCCCTAGCTGGTTTGGGTCAGTGGATAGAGCATCAGCCTGCAGATTGAAGGGTCCTGGGTTCGATTCCAGTCAAGGGCACATGCCCTGGTTTCGGACTTGATCCCCAGTGGGCAGTGTGTAGAAGGCAGCCAATCAATGATTGTCATCATTGATTTTTTTTTATCTCTCCCTCTTCCTTCCTCCCTGAAATCAATAAAAATATATTAAAAGAAAAACAACCAAAGCAACAGAATGTGAACCTACCTATGTGGTCCCTGAGCTGTTTCCTTTAGTGAAAAACCGAGGGACAGTAAGTACGCCCGGCTATCCAGTCACTCTGCCAAGATACCTAGGAGACTAGTAACAGGTTTTCTCACAGCGGGCGAGAAAACCTTATCTCTTTCTACATTTTGAATTTTGTACTTTATGCATGTATTATCTAATACAAAAAGTTCTCTTTAAAAAAATATATTTTATTGATTTTTTTACAGAGAGGAAGAGAGAGGGATAGAGAGTTAGAAACATCCATGAGAGAGAAACATCGGTCAGCTGCCTCCTGCATACACCCTATTGGGGATGTGCCCGCAACCAAGGTACATGCCCTTGACCGGAATCGAACCTGGGACCTTTCAGTCCGCAGGCCGAGACTCTATCCCAGCGGTTCTCAACCTGTGGGTCGCGACCCCTTTGGGGGTCGAACGACCCTTTCACGGGGGTCGCCTAAGACCATCGGAAAACACATATATAATTACATATATTTTTTGTGATTAATCACTATGCTTTAATTATGTTCAATTTGAAACAATGAAAATACATCCTGCCTATCAGATATTTACATGACGATTCATAACAGCAGCAAAATGACAGTTATGAAGTAGCAATGAAAATAATTTTATGGTTGGGGGTCACCACAACATGAGGAACTGTATTAAAGGGTCACGGCATTAGGGAGGTTGAGAACCACTGCTCTATACACTGAGCCAAACCGGTTAGGGCACAAAAAATTCTTTTTAAAAAAATTAATGTTAATAATAGATTTGTCTTTTCTTTTTTTTAAATATATTTTATTGATTTTTTACAGAGAGGAAGGGAGAGAGATAGAGAGTTAGAAACATCGATGAGAGAGAAACATCGATCAGCTGCCTCCTGCGCATCTCCCACTGGGGATGTGCCCGCAACCCAGGTACATGGCCTTGACCGGAATCGAACCTGGGACCCTTGAGTCCGCAGGCCGACGCTCTATCCACTGAGCCAAACCGGTTTTGGCAACAGATTTTTCTTTTAAAAATATTTTTTTTATTTCAGAGAGGAAGGGAGAGAAAGAGAGAGGTAGAAACATCAATGATGAAAGAGAAGCATTGATCGGCTGCCTCCTGCACACCCTCCACTGGGGATCAAGCCCGCAACCCAGGCATGTGCCCTGGACCGGAATTGAGCCCAGGACCCTTCAGTCCACAGGCTGACGCTCTATCCACTGAGCCAAACCGACCAGAGCCAAAAAAATTCTTAGAAAAGGAAAGGAGGTGAGGGTGGAAAGGTGGGAAGCAGGCTCTCACCTTGGCTCTGCGTTTTCACACGGGCTATTTCGGGCATTTCCCTCTGTAACCCTTTGAGGGCTTGCCATTTCCACAGGCCCAGACGCTGAAGGTCTGACGTCTGAAATGATTGCCCAAGTTCACGCAGAGAGCCCGGGAACCTGGCGTGGGACATCAACATCTTCTTGTTTTCTCCTCTCATTTTCAGCCGACATCTCAGAGGTTAAGGGCCAATGGCGGTACGGCGGGGCCTAGGCCAGGGATGGCGAACCGATGACACGCGTGTCAGAGGTGACACGCGAACTCATTTTTTGGGTTGATTTTTCTTTGTTCAATGGCATTTAAATATATAAAATAAATATCAAGAATATAAGTCTTTGTTTTACTATGGTTGCAAAGATCAAAAAATTTCTGTATGTGACACGGCACCAGAGTTCAGTGAGGGTTTTTCAAAACGCTGACACGCCGAGCTCAAAAGGTTCGCCGTCCCTGGCCTAGGCCCTTCCCTCTCAGGGCAGTGAGCGTAGTTTCTTTTTTTTTTTTTTTTTAAATATATTTTTTATTGATATTTTACAGAGAGGAAGGGAGAGGGATAGAGACTTAGAAACATCGATGAGAGAGAAACATCGATCAGCTGCCTCCTGCACACCCCCCACTGGGTATGTGCCCGCAACCCAGGTACATGCCCTTGACCGGAATCGAACCTGGGACCCTTGAGTCCACAGGCCGACGCTCTATCCATTGAGCCAAACCGGTCAGGGCGGTGAGCGTAGTTTCCTCTGGCTCCAGCAGCTGGCTTGCTGGCTGGACCGTGCCTACAGGGCAAAGCTGAGGCAGCAGGTGGGGAGGCAGCCGGAACCCAGGCCGCTGCCACGTCAGACACAATGAGGGGGATTAGGGATGGGCTTTGCGTCCTCCATTTGAAGTTCCCGGCTTTTATCAGAGTGTCTGAACCTGAATATTCTTTCCAGGGAGCTTTTATGGCTGCCTGTGAACTGGCCTCAGGTAGGTCCCGGCTGCTGCCCGGTGCAGAGGGAGCCCGCACTTCCGGGGCCTTCACGTGGCTTTAACGGTGGGTGGAGGGCTTTTCAGGGCTCACGGCGCTTGGTACTTAGAAGATTCTGGAAGAGTCCCTTTTTCTTTTCTTTTTTGGTTAATCCTCACCCGAGGATATTTTTCCATTGGTGTTTAGGGAGAGTGGGAGAGGGAGGGAAAGACAGAGAGAAACATCGATGTGAGAGAAACACATCCATTGGTTGCCTCCTGCACGAGCCCCGACCAGGGCCCAGGCCGGGGAGGAGCCTGCAACCGAGGTCCGTGCCCTTGACCGGAATCGAATCGGGGGGCCCTTCGGTCTGCAGGCCGACGCTCTACCCACTGAGCCACACCAGCTAGGGCAGTGGTTCTCAACCTTCTGGCCCTTTAAATACAGTTCCTCACGTGGTGACCCAACCATGAAATTATTTTCGTGGCTACTTCATCACTGTCATGTTGCTACTGTGATGAATCGTCATGTCAGTATCTGATCTGCAGGACGGTCTTAGGCGACCCCTGTGAAAGGGTCGTTCGACCGCCAAAGGGGTCGCGACCCACAGGTTGAGAACCGCTGAGCTAGGGCAACAGCAACTTTTTCTCTCTTCCGACCCACAGCTGCAATCAGATAAGCATGTCTCTAATTAAAGGAAAGGGAGACGTGTTTTTTGTTTTTATTTTTTGGGTGGTTATTTTTTTTTTTTTGTCTCGCAGAAACACCTGTGCTGCTTTCAAAGTAGGATATTGACGGTTTCCTCTTTGCTGACGCGCAGTGCCGTATGGAGAACAAAGCTGAAGTTGTTGGCATATCTACCACGAGGCTGGCATTTACAAGGCATAGCTTCGCCGGGGGAAGAATCTGATGTCTTTTTTAAAATATATATATATTTATTGATTTTTTTTTCTTACAGAGAGGAAGGGAGAGGGATAGAGAGTTAGAAACATCGATGAGAGAGAAACATCCATCAGCTGCCTCCTGCACACTCCCTACTGGGGATATGCCCGCAACCAAGGTACATGCCCTTGACGGGAATCGAACCTGGGACCCTTCAGTCCACAGGCGGACACTATGTCCACTGAGCCAAACCGATTAGGGCGAATCTGATGTCTTTAAGAGACAGAATCACCCAGCACCACCTGTCCTCAGGCGCGGTGTCATATTTAGTTTCTAAGTTGGAGTCATCTCTTAAGAAAGGCAGGGTTGCCCTGGCCGGTTTGGCTCAGTGGATAGAACATCAGCCTGCGGACCCAAGGGTCCCGGGTTCAGATTCCGGTCAAGGGCATGTACCTCGGTTGCAGGCTCCTCCCCAGCCCGGGCCCTGGTCGGAGTTCGTGCAGGAGGCAACCAGTCGATGTGTTTCTCTCACATCGATGTTTCTCTCTGTCTTTCCCTCTCTCTTCCACTCTCGTGGAAAAATATCCTTGGTTGAGGATTAACAAAAAAGAAAGAAAGGCAGGGTTGTCCTGGCTGGGTAGGTCAGTTGGTTGAAGCATTGTCCTGTACACCAAGAGGTTAGGAAATCGATTGCAGCTCAGGACACATTCCTAGGTTGCTGGTTCGATTTCCAGTCGGCATGTTCAAGAGGCAACCAATCGGTGTTTCTCTCACATCAATGTTTCTCTCTCTCATCAATGTCTCTCGCTCGCTCGCTCTCTCGATCTCTCTCTCAAAATCAATAAAAACATATCTTTGGGTGAGAATTTAAAAAAAAAAAAAAAAAGAGCCTGGCCAGCGTAGCTCAGTGGTTGAGCATCGACCTATGAACCAGGAGGTCACGGTTCGATTCCCGGTCAGGGCACATGCCTGGGTTACGGGCTCAATTCCCAGTAGGGGCGTGCAGGAGACAGCCGATCCATGATTCTCTCTCATCATTGATGTCTCTCTCTCTCTCTCTCTCTCTCTGAAATCAATAAAAATACTTTTTAAAAAAAAGGGTTAGAAAGAAAGACAAAGGCAGGTCCTTTGGCGCTGAGGCCGGAATGCTTGTGGCGGTGGGAAGACCCCGGGATCTGTGGCCGCAGCTGGCGCCTCCAACACGCTGTCGCCTGTACTGCTGGCTCCTGCACCCTAAGGACCCACCCTGTCCGTTTTCATTGTCTGGCCATGGGAGTGGAAATGCTTGCACGTCACAGAGCTGTGCCCGTGCAAACTTGGCGCCCAGCTCTTTGCTGAGTGCACGAGTCTGCAGGAGACACCCAGTAACCGCTCGCCACGTGGAGGAGTTTTGAGATTTGAGGTAGACCTTAAAGCTTTCGATCAGAAAGAGGACTGGAGGAACGCAGGCTCCTCCCATTGCTTTTCCGTTTTCCCTTGAATAATTAAGTGCATGCCCAGTGGGATTTTTCCTCCCCCCCCCCCCCCCCCCCGGGCTCCAGGCCCTCCCTCAGCACAGCCCCGCTTCTGTAAACGGCACATTCTGAGTATCTTAACGCCCCTCCCGGGCGGTCCACTCCGTCACTGGCTTGCGCTCTAGCTCGTTACCCAGAAAAACTTGCCAGTCACATTAGCTGAGTTTTTGTTTTCTTTAACATATTTTTATTGATTTCAGAGAGGAAGGGAGAGGGAGAGAGAGAGATAGAAACATCATGGATGAGAGAGAATCATGATTGGCTGCCTCCTGCACGCCCCCGACTGCGGGCATAGGCACTGACCGGGAATCGAACCGTGACCTCCTGGTTCCTAGGTTGATGCTCAACCACTGAGCCAGGCCGCTGGGCTCAGCCGAGTTCTTTTGCTTCCACTGTAGAACTCGTCAGAATTTCTCTGTCAGACTTCTAGTTTGGGGCCTTTCTGCCTTAGTTGTAAAAATTCGCCCTGATCGGTTTGGCTCAGTGGATGGAGCGTCGGCCTGCGGACTGAGAGGTCCCGGGTTCGATTCCGGTCAGGGGCATGTACCTTGGTTGCGGGCACATCCCCAGTGGGGAGTGTGCAGGAGGCGGCTGATGGATGTTTCTCTCTCGTCGATGTTTCCAGCTCTCTATCCCTCTCCCTTCCTCTCTGTAAAAAAATCAATAAAATATATTTTTAAAAAAATTCATGCCGAACCAGTTTGGCTCAGTGGATAGAGCATCGGCCTGCGGACTGAAGGGTCCCAGGTTCGATTCCGGTCAAGGGCATGTACCTTGGTTGCGGGCACATCCCCAGTCGGGGGCGTGCAGGAGACAGCTAATCGATCTCTCTCATCGATGTTTCTAACTCTCTATCCCTCTCCCTTCTTCTCTGTAAAAAAATCAATAAAATATTTTTAAAAAATCTTTAAAAAAAAAGTTATAAAAAAACATTTCATTCCCTCTCTTCGGGTAGATTGACCATCTCGGCTCTGGAACTGGTACCCCCTTTTTTTCCTCCCCTTTGAATTCATTGTCGGAAGACATGGCCATTGTTCTTTTGTTGATCCAGGACGAATATAACGTTTGTTTTGCCTTTTCACACCTGGACCCCTCTGCTGGCTACCATCTCCATGCCCTGTCCCCCATCCCCCCCCCCCCGCCTCCCCAGGGACAGAAAGTGGGGTGCTGGGTGTCCTGGGGATGTGGCCTCCTCCTGGGGCTGTCACCCTCCCTGCACGGACTTGAGGCTTCTTCCAGATCTCACTTCCTCATCCCTGGAAACCACCTCTTCGTCCTTGATATAGTCCGCAGTGGTTTTAAGATGTGTCGGTCCAGTTCTGTTTCTTTCCAGATCGAGTTCAGATCCGACTGTCCATGGAGTGAACAGTCTCTTGGATCTCGTATCTCTCCCTTTTGTTTTTCAGAAAATAGCTTTTATTGATTTTTTTTTTCCTGTTACAAAGAGATTTATGATGGTTGTAGAAAATTTGGAAAACAAGCAAAAAGGAGAAAACAAAAACCACCTATAATTATTAATATTTTAGTATACTATATATATATACTTCTAGAATATATTTTTTAATTTTTAAAATACGTTTTTATTGATTTCAGAGAGGAAAGGAGAGGGAAAGAGGATGGAAACATCAGTGATGAGGGAGAATCATCCATCGGCTGCCTCCTGCACGCCCCCTACTAGGGATCGAGCCCGCAACCTGGGCCTGTGCCCTGACCGGGAATCGAACCGTGACCTCATTCAACTGTTGAGCCACACCGGCCGGGCTGTATTTTGTAATTTTAAAACGTGAGATCATAATGAATGTACCATCTTGTTACCTTTTTTTTTGCTTTTACTTAAATATGTTATTAAAAATTCCATCGGGCCCTGGCCAGCATGTTCAGTGGTTAGAGCGTCGGCCCTTACACCAAAGGGTTGCGTGTTTGAGTCTCAGTTGAGCCACATACCTGGGTACCTGGGTTATGGGTTCGCTTCCCTGCCCCTAGTGGGGGCTCGTACGGGAGGCAACTGGTGGATGTGTCTCTCACATCAATGTTTCTCTCTCTTTCTCTCTCACCTCTCCCCAACCTCTCTTCCACTCTCTCTGAAAAGCAATCGAAAAAATATCGTTGGGCGAGGATTTAAAAAAGATATTCCATTGGGTTAAACATTCTCCTGCAAGTTCCTGTGAGGGTCGCATTGGTGCTCTTTTGAACAGATGGACCATGTGTATCGCAGCAGCCTCCACATGTAGGCTGTGTCCTTCGTCTTATAAAGGGTTCTGTGGCGACGTCCTTGCCCATTTGTGCCCACTGCCCGATGCATTTCCAGGAGGGAATCCGTGGGCCAAGGACACATTCCAAAGCAGCGTTTCTCAACCTGTGGGTCGTGACCCCTTTGGGGGTCAAATGACCCTCTCACAGGGGTCGCCTAAGACCACCGGGAAAAACATCTATAATCACATATTGTTTTTGTGACGAATCACGATGCTTTCATTATGTTCAATTTGTAACAATGAAATCGGGGGTCACCACAACATGAGGAACTGTATGAAAGGGTCGCGGCATTAGGAAGGTTGAGAACCACTGATCTAAAGGCTCTGGATATGGAGCATTAAATTGCCTTCCAGAACATTGTTTCCTTTGGGGTGACTACCAAGTCTTATTCTTTTTTTTTTTTTTAAATATATATTTTATTGATTTTTTACAGAGAGGAAGGGAGAGGGACAGAGAGTCAGAAACATCGATGAGAGAGAAACATCGATCAGCTGCCTCCTGCACACCCCCCACTGGGAATGTGCCCGCAACCCAGGTACATGCCCTTGACCGGAATCGAACCTGGGACCCTTCAGTCCACAGGCCGACTCTCTATCCACTGAGCCACACCGGTTAGGGCAAGTCTTATTCTTTAAAAAAAAGAAAAACCCTAGTTGTACGTTCTTAAGACATCGCTTTCCAAATGTTTCTCTCCTGTTGGTTAAGAGTAACTGATGGGGCCCAGCCAGGTGTGGCTCAGTGGATAGAGCGTCAGCCTACAGACTGTAGAGTCCCCAGTTCCATTCCTGTCAAGGGCATGTACCTGGGTTGCGGGCACATCCCCAGTAGGGGATGTGCAGGAGGCAGCTGATCGATGTTTCTCTCTCATCAATGTTTCTAACTCTCTATCCCTCTCCCTTCCTCTCTGTAAAAAGATTAATTAAAAAATATATATGTATATATATATATAAATAAATAAAGAGTAACTGATGGGGCGCAGCTGGCGTGGCTCAGTGGTTGAGCATTGACCCAGGAACCAAGAGGTCACCGGTTCGATTCCGGGCACAGGCCCGGGTTGCAGGCTCCGTCCCCAGTGTGGAGCGTGCAGGAAGCAGCCGATCCATGATTCTCTCTCATCAGTGATGTTTCTGTCTCTCTCCCTCTCCCTTCCTCTCTGACATGAATAAAAATATAAAAAAACAAGCATGTGGCCCCAACTCCAGAGACCAGAGTTGGTTCTCCCTGGCTGTGCTGGTGTTTGTCGGGGGAGGTGGGGGAACGGTGGGTTTCCTGTGGAGGCCTCAAGCTCTGTCCCCCCCGGTCCTGGCCAGGGCAGTGCCTCTGCCCATAGCTTCAGCCCTTGCAGCCCAGTTCCTCGGGTGCCACCTTGGGCAGGTGGGGGGGACAGGTGGGAGGTTTGGTGGCATTACCAGGGCAGTCACATTGCTTAGGCTGAATGGCTCTTCCTCCCCGCACAGGCTCCGTGGTCGTGGGTGAGGCTCCCGAGGACTTCTATTTCTTTCTTTTTTAAATGTATTTTTTATTGATTTCAGAGAGGAAGGGAGAGGGAGAGATGGAAACATCAATGATGAAAGAGAATCATGGATCGGCTGCCTCCTGCACACCTCCCACTGGGGATCGAGCCCACAGCCCGGGCATGTGCCCTTGACCAGAATCGAACCCAGGACCCTTCAATCCACAGGCCGATGCTCTATCCACTGAGCCACACCGGCTAGGGACCTCCCCCACTTCTTAGCCACCTTCTTTCCTCTTCGCTCCTGGTGACACCCGGGCTGGTGCCCACCTTCCGGACCTGGCACATCCCAGTGTGTCCCTGCTCTTTCCCTGCACCCACCCTGCTCTGGCTCCCAGCCCCCGTCACCCTCCCGCCCAGGGGCCCGGTCCCGGGCTTCGCGGCTTGCTCAGGCCTGGCGGGAAGGCCACGGCCGCCTCCCCCCAGAGACACAGCCTGCCAGCTGCTGCCCGTTGGGTTGCAGACAACAAAAACACAGAACCCAGCCCCTGGAGATGAGGGTCGTTTCGGTTTCTATGAACCAGACGACTCGTGTGTTGGAAACGGGAGGCGCGGTTGGGAGAGCGGAGGGGGCGGGAGGCTCCCCGGGGGCGCGCTTTGTTTAAAAATTTAATACGCTCTTCCTTTCTCGCCACGCACCGCGCCGGCTCCTAGCTGCTTTGTCATGTCAGCCCCGTTATCTGTCTGGTGGGTGAGAGCCCTTATCTGCCCGGCCCCGCCTCTCTGGCCTGGGTGACCCGTCCCCGTCCCATGCCTTCCCATTGGTGACAGCGATGTTATCGATTCCGTCCTGCAACCTTAGATGCCCATGAAAGGTGTCCCTTCGCTTCCTGGGCCATTAAGATTTGGGGAAAACAGGGGTGCACTTTATTATTGTTGTTGTTGTTGTTATAATTTTATTGGTTTCAGGGAGGAAGGGAGAGAGAGAAACATCCATGATGGGAGAGAATCATGGATCGGCTGCCTCCTGCACGCCCCACACTGGGTATCGAGCCCGCAACCCCGGGCATGTGCCCTGACCGGGAATCGAACCTGTGACCTCCTGGTTCATAGGTCGATGCTCAACCACTGAGCCACACTGGCCAGGCCAGGGGTGCACTTTTACTGGTGTTGGACCCACGAGGGCACAAGTAGTGAAAAGCCCTGGTGTCCTGGGAGAGGGGTGGCACCGCTCCTAGCGGTGTGAGGAGTGTCGGGTCCCAGGGTGAGGGTGTCGGGTCCGAGTGTCCTGAGGTGGAGTTGAGTGTTTGCTCCCTGTGTGTCCAGCTTCTGACCTGGGCAGGGGGCCTTGGGGACTGCTGTGGTATGAAAAGTGCGCGAAACACAGACACACAGAGCTGCCCTTTTCCCCCAAGGCAGGAATGGATCGAGAAGATTGCTCCTCATGGGAGTGGGTCCAGAGGCTTTCCATCTCCCAGCCCAAATGAGCCATAGCCCTCCCCCCTCGAGCCTTGGTTTTACTGCCTGTGAAATGGGTTCATGAGCCCATTTGCCGTCGCTGTGCTCTGTGCTGTGTAATACGTGTCTATCATTATTACCCGTGAAGTCAGGGGAAAGGCCCTTGCCATCCTGAATCCTCCTTTTTTCTTATGTCTCCCTTAGTCATTTCTTTATTCCTTTATTCAATCAGCAAACATTTATCTAGCACCCAGTATGTGCTAGACTCCGTGACATAAAGGGGAACGACATGGCCTCTGTCCCCAGAGGGGGATAGTGGATGTGTTAACAGGAGCACGGGAAGTTAGCTCTTGGGACATGGTGAGGGCAGGGAGGTGCGCAGGCAGGGAGGGCTGCCTGGTGGAGGTGGCGTTTAGCTGAGTCTCAGCCGACAAGGGGAGCGAAGGCAGGAAGAAGAGGCGCATTTGAAGAGTCAGTGGTGGTTTGATAGGATGTGTAGGTAGGATGGCAGGAGACGAAGCTGGAGGGGTCGGTAGGGGCTGATCTGGGAATGTGTCCAAAGGCCTGGACTCCATCCAGAAGTCCCCTGTGGGAGCCGCCAGTGGCTTCTGAGCAAAGAAGTGATATGACAGCTCACTCTCGCATAAACCAGGGGCCTTGGGGCTTGGCTTGTTGTTGAATCCAGTGGGGGAAATCCCCTTGGAAATGTTGATCTGAGAGTTGAGAAACCCTTTAGCGGAATAAGTATAACAACTCGCTTGAATTCCTGCTCATTTCAACAAAACTGCCTGCTTTCCACCAGCTGTTTACAGATCATTTGCAAAGGCACGTTCTCTCTGCTTGGTTGCGTTTCCTCAAACTCCCCAAGAAATAACCCCAACTGAAATGTTTCCACCAGAGTGTGTTTTTTTTCCTTACTTGATTTGAGAGAGAGGAGAGAGACATCGATTTGTTGTTCCACTTATTTTTAAAAAACACATTTTTATTGATTTCAGAGAGAAGGGAGAGGGAGAGATAGAAACATCAATGATGAGAGAGAATCACTGATCGGCTGCCTCCTGCACGCCCCGCACTGGGAGTCAAGCCCGCAACCCGGGCATGTGCCCTTGACCGGAATCGAACCCGGGACCCTTCAGTCTGCAGGTTCCACGCTCTGTCCACTGAGCCAAACCGGCCAGGGCTGTTGTTTCACTGACTTATGCGTTCAGTGTTGCCTCTCGTATGTGCCCGGACTGGGGATCGAACCCGCAACCTTGGCAAATCTGCAACCTTGGCGAACCCGCAGTCTTGGGGTAGCAGGACGACGCTCTAACTAATGAGCCGCCCGGCCAGGGCTTCCAAAACTTCCTAAGAGTCTCTTCTTCCCTCGGACTCAGCGGCCCCAGGCTCCCCGCCGGGCTGGGGGGAGACATCTAAGGCCCCCCTGAGCCCTTTCTTCCCTCCTCTCTGTCTCCCAGCCCAGAGGATTCGGGTCAGTGAGGATGGAGGACAGAGAAACAGGAAAGACCCCTGTCCGTGCGAGCTGACTCCTGGTCATAGGAATAACGGTGGAGGGGAGTGAGGCCGGGTAGTGCCGCGCCTGCGCAGTGCATCCGCCTGTCACAGCTAATGAAGTGAGGGGTCTCCCAGGAGCCACGTGGAAGCAACCCCCTCCCTCACCCCCCACCCCCTCCCCCGCTTCCCATCACACCTCTTCTCTCTCTTCTCCTTTCTCACCCTTGCAGGGTGGGCAGTCGCCAACCAGGCTGTCGATCTCTCTGGAGTTTGTTTGTTTTTTAATGTTTTTATTTATTTCAGAGAGAAAGGGAGAGGGAGATATAGAAACATCCATGATGAGAGAGAATCAAGGATCGGCTGCCTCCTGCACGCCCCCTACTGGGGGTGGAGCCTGCAACCCGGGCGTGTGCCCTTGACCAGAATCGAACCCGGGACCTTTTAGTCCGCAGGCCAACGCTCTATCCGCTGAGCCAAACCAGGCAGGGCATCTCTCTGGAGTTTTCCATCACATATGCTGACCGGGCAGCTTTGGGGAAATACGGCCACGTGTTTCAGGTCCAAGTGTAGATATTGCTCAAGTTCTTCTTGGTAACTCCCTTAACTTTTAGGAAGAATCTTTGCAAAGACAAAGCTCGGAGCAGAGCATGTCTCTTATCAAACTTTAGGTAAATACACATTTCAAGAGATCTAATTATTGATGTAGTAAATCTTAGGCTTCTATGGAAAATTTGAACATACAGGGAAATGGAAAGAAAGTAAAGAAATTGCCCATACTGCTTAGCACCTGTATCTATCTCCTGAACAGTCTATTTCAATGCTCATATGTAAATAAGACTGTATTTTATTTTATTTTTTTAAATATATTTTATTGATTTTTTACAGAGAGGAAGGGAGAGAGATAGAAAGTTAGAAACATCGATGAGAGAGAAACATCGATTAGCTGCCTCCTGCACATCTCCTACTGGGGATGTGCCCACAACCCAGGTACATGCCCTTGACCGGAATCGAACCTGGGACCTTTCAGTCCGCAGGCCGACGCTCTAGCCACTGAGCCAAACCGGTTTCAGCAAGGCTGTATTTTAAACCTGGTTACAAACACATTGAACGTTATATCCTTTTTCTTGTTCAATTGCCATAGCATTATGGCAAGCAAACACTTTTATTTTTAATTTGTAAATATATTTTTATTGATTTCAGAGAGGAGGGGCGAGGGAGGGAAAGATAGAAACATCAGTGAAGAAAGAGAATCTTAGTTCCATCACCTCCTCACGCCCCGCACTGGGGATCAGGCCCGCAGCCCTGGCAGGTACCCTGACCGGGGAATCGAACCGTGACCTCCTGGTTCATAGGTCGGCGCTCAACCACTAAGCCACGCTGGCTGGGCACAAGCAAACACTTTTAAAAAGCATTTGGGCTTTGCAAGTGAGCTTACCTGGTATGCTTTGCAAACATTTCTGTCAGCCACCAGTAAGCAAGTGCAAGAATGTATATTCTACCCCAGACAGAAATGGTGCCAACCAAGGAGTCCTCTCATCAGTGGCAGTAAACCCAACTATTGTACATTTAAACAGACTAAAAGAAAACCCCCACCCTAGCTGGTGTGTCTCAGTGGATAGAGCACTGGCCTGTGGACCAAAGGTTCCCAGGTTCGATTCCAGTCAAGGGCATGTACCTCGGTTGCAGGCTCCTCCCTGGCCTGGGCCCTGGTCGGGGCTCATGCAGGAGGCAACCAATCGATGTGTTTCTCTCACATCGATGTTTCTCTCTGTCTTTCCCTCCCTCCCACTCTCTCTAAAAATCAACGGAAAAATATCCTCAGGTGAGGATTAAAAAAAAAGAAAACCCCAACCACTTGAAAAAACTTAAGAGACTCTCCTAAATTGCTATTGGAAGAAATAAAGTGTACTAGTATAGGCACAAATATTTAGAAAGCGTGGCAAACCGGAATGCCATATAACCAAACCTATGGAAGACATCTGGCACTATTCTCATAGCCTTAAATGCTTTTATTATTAAGGGGAGAGAGAGAAAAAAAGAGAATAAATCAAGCATTTAGCCTGAAATCTTAGGGAAGAAAAAACACACACACACAAAAAAAAAAACCCAAGGAGAATAAAAACAGCCCCTAAGGAAAACAGGAAGAAAAAATAGTAAAGACAAAAGCAGAAATAAATGAATTAGGAAACAGGAACACCATGACATCCCCAAATATATGCAAGAGCTGATGGTGTTTTTAAACAAAAATACAATAGACTAACCTGGCAAATCTATTTGAGAAGTAAAAGACAGAAAGGAAAAAAAAAATAGGAATGAGACATTGCAAGAGATTTTTAAAAAATATATATTTTTATTGATTTCAGAGAGGAAGGGAGAAGGAGAGAGAGACAAACACCAATGATGAGAAAGAATCATTGATCGGCTGCCTCCTGCACGCCCCGTGTTGGGGATCAAGCCCGCAGTTCGAAGAGATTTTTAAAAATTAAAATATATGCATAGCATGCTCAAATTTGGAAGCCTCTGTTAAATGAATACTTTTCTGAAAATGCATATGTTGCCAATGGAGAAAAAAGTTGAGAACACTATGAAAGCATTACCGCCTCTACCCAAAAACACTGGTCCCAAATGGTTTTGCCAGGTAATTATGTCCGTTTGATCCTACTAATAACGCTGAGCTATTCCATGGCTTAGCAAAAGGCGGAGAGCTCACCAATTCATCCTACAAAGCAAAAGAAGCCTGATATTAAAACATGATAAAGAGGCCATATTAAAGAATGAAAATGCTATGTCGGAAACAGAATTCAATACTATATTAAACAAGTCATCCGCCATAACCCCATGGGACAAGGGATGGGGGGAGGGTCGGTCGATGTTAGGAAAGCTTAATGCAGTAACTACGTCATTACTAATGGGTTAAAGAAGCAAAGGCGATTGATTCCAATGTATGCAGGGGAACATGGATTAAAATCGAATAACCATTTCTACCTAATCCATGCACCAAGAAAAGGAACAGAAGGGTGCATTCTTAGCATGATTGAGAATATCTATTTTGGCCCTAGCTGGTTTGGCTCAGTGGATAGAGCATCGGCCTACGGACTGAAGGGTCCCAGGTTCGATTCCAGACATAGGGCACATGCCCAGGCAGGAGGCAGCCGATCCATGATTCTCTCTCATCATTGATGTTTCTATCTCTCCGTCTCCCTTCCTCTCTGAAATCAATAAAAAAATATTTTTTAAAAAAGAATATCGCTGAAACCGGTTTGGCTCAGTGGATAGAGCGTCGGCCTGCGGACTGAGGGGTCCCGGGTTCGATTCCGGTCAAGGGCATGTACCTGGGTTGCGGGCACTTCCCCAGTGGGGGATGTGCAGGAGGCAGCTGATCGATGTTTCTAACTCTCTGTCTCTCTCTCTTCCTCTCTGTAAAAAATCAATAAAATATATTAAAAACAAAAAAAGAATATCTATTTCAAACCAATAGCCAATGTTATAATGAACTGTGAAACAGTAGAAGCATTCTTGTTGAAACCAGTAGCAAAATAAGAGGGCCTGCCAGCACCTTCACGATTTAACACGGCTTTTTATTTTTATTATTATTGTTTTAAATATTTTTATTGATTTTTAGTGACCTCCTGGTTCATAGGTCGATGCTCAACCACTGAGCCACACCGGCTGGGCTAACATTGCTTTTTAAATACTAGTCAACATGATAATACTGAAACAGAAATATAGTATAAGAAGGAGTAAGTGTAGCTATATGTACAATCTACTCTATACCAAACCTTGAGCTAGGGGTTGATTTCTAAAGTTCAGAAATTAGGGAAAGTCCTCAACAAATTCAAGAGATTTTGACTATGTTGTAAGTGCTATGTGAATTCTACAAAGCAATTGAGAGGCTGGGAGAAAGATCTTCTAAGACCCCTATAGGATTAATATTTTAATTCTACTAAGATCCTATATATATTGGTTTGAACAATCAAGATTTAAACTTGAAGATTAAAGTAAGCTCCATGGCCCAGCTGGTGTGGCTCAGTTGGTCGAGTGTCATCGCATGCACCAAAAGGTCACTGGTTCGATTCCTGGTCAGGGCATATACCCAGGTTGTAGGTTCAATCCCTGGTTAGGGTGCGTACAGGAGGCGGCCGATTGATGTTTCTCTCTCTCTCTCTCTCTCTCTCTCTCTCTCTCTCTCTCTCTCCCTCTCTCCCCCTCTCCCTCTCCCTCCCCCTCTCCCTCTCCCTCTCCCTCTCCCTCTTCCTCTCCTTCTCCCTCTCCCTTCCTCTCTCTCTAAAAATAATAAATAAATAAATCTTCTTTAAAAGAAGATTTAAACTTGAAGATAAAAGTGAGCTCCATGAAGTTCAAGACCACCTGAACTCACTCCATGACAGACACTATTCAGGTTTAATATTTGTCGAACACGTGGGTGACTGAATGCAGTGCAAGCGTTTAGAGTACGATACCATTTTTCTTTTTTACCTTTCAAATTCGCAAAAGTTGTTTTTCAAGGTTTCATTTTGAAAATTTTCAAATACGTTAGAAAGTTGAAAGAACGCCACCGTAAATACTCATACACCCATGACTAGCTATAACAGAGACTAGCATTTGCCGTCTGCGTCTCATCCGTCCATGTATATATTTTTGTCCTGACTCATTTTGAAGTTGCAGAACACATATCCCTTCTCCCCTGAATTCTGGAGCTTGAGAACCCTCAATCTCCCAGAATTTAGCGATCCGTGCAGAGGGTTTGGGTAGCCACTGCCCTGGGCCCCAAGGGTATCTCTGCAGATTGTCCTCACCCTGGAGAAGGCATTCAGGGGTCAAAGTCATGGCCGCCTGGCACGTAAGAGAAAAGAGAGTGTGCATTTATGGAGTATCAGGCCCTGTGTGGGGCGGCTTTCCGATGGTGTCCTATTTAGCCCCCTCTGCAATGGTATGAAAGAAGCCGTATGCCCATGTTGGCGGGGAGTTGAAGTTCAAAGAGGTTGAGTAACTTGCCCAGGTCCACACAATGGCATTATTCAACCCATCTGACACCAGTGGGTCACACAACTTTTGCTTCTTCCCTTCATCTTCTCTCTGCGTGAACGCATGAAGGCGTTTCTTGGGCAGGGTGGACACATTAGAAGCAGTCGGAATGTTCTTCATCGCAGGGATGGGCAGGCCAATGGTGTTCTGTACGCTCCCAGGAGCTTCTGTGTTTAAGAACATGGGTTATTGCCCTAACCGGTTTGGCTCAGCGGATAGAACGTCGGTCTGGGGACTGAAGGGTCCCGGGTTCGGTTCCGGCCAAGGGCATGTACCTTGGTTGCGGGCACATGCCCAGAAGGGGGTGTGCAGGAGGCAGCTGATTGATGTTTCTCTCTCATCGATGTTTCTAACTCTCTATCCCTCTCCCTTCCTCTCTGTAAAAAATCAATTAAAAAAAAAATATATATAAAGAACATGGATTATTGCTTATGAACAAGCAACATGGAAAGTTGCTTGTGTCATCTGGCAGGACCTCAGATTGTACACACCGTGATCAAAACCATGCAAAAACCGCATGCTCGAAGAGACCAGGGAGAAGCTCACCAGAAGTGGTTGGGTTAGGGTGAGAAGGAGTATTTCCCCCCACCCCCACCCCCATTTTGTCTTTGTTCAGACTCATTGCACTAGCTGGCCTGGCCCCGCCTGCTCACTGGCCCTGCCCCTTGCCGACTGGTCATTCCTCCATTTGGTTGATTTGCATATTATGCTTTTATTATATAGGTTTATCGATTGAGAGCTTACTAGAGGGCAGGCTAAGTGCATTTACAACACCATTCCCTTAATTTTCACAGCAACCACAGGAATTAGAAAATAGAAATTACAAAATATTAGAAATTGTTAATTAAGGAAAGTACTTTAGCCTGGCCTGCCTGGCTCAGTAGTTGAACATTGACCCATGAACCAACAGGTCGCTGGTTCGATTCCCAGTCAGAGCACATGTCCTGGTTGTGGGCTTGGTCCCCGGTAGGGGGCGTGCATGAGGCAACCGATCGATGTTTCTCTTATTGATGTTTCTATCTCTGTATCCTTTTCCCTTCCTCTCTCTCTCAAATCAATACAGATACTGTTTTTAAAAGAAAAGTACTTTAGCCCTGATCGGTTTGGCTCAGTAGATAGAGCATCGGCCTGCGGACTCAAGGGTCCCAGGTTCGATTCAGGTCAAGGGCATGTACCTTGGTTGCGGGCATATCCCCATTGGGGGTTGTGCAGGAGACAGCTGATCGATGTTTCTCTCTCATCAATGTTTCTAACTCTTTATCCCTCTCTCTTCCTCTCTGTAAAAAATCAATAAGATATATTTTTTAAAAAAGAAAAGTACTTTATATACCCCATTTTCAGTTTTGTAAGCTTGTGGAGGGGAAAGGCTTTGCCCTGTTTATTGCTGTCCCATTTTTCTTTTTTTATAGATTGATTTTTAGAGAGAGAGAGAGAGACAGACAGAGAGACAGACAGACATCGATTTGTTGGTTGTTCCATTTATTGATGCATTCATTGGTTGTTTCCTGTATGTGCCCTGACCGGGGATCGAACCTGCAACCTTGGCGTATTAGGATGACGCTCTAACCAACTGAGCTACCCGGCCAGGGCTGTCCTATTGGTCATTGCCCAGCACCAGGCCTGGCATATAATGGACACAATACACGTGCTGGACAAGTGCCCACCGGGAAACCTCTCCGAGAGGCTTGGCCCGGGAGCGTGTCTGCGGAGCGCTGCCGTCAGCTGGTCCACCCGAAAGCAAGCGCTGGCCAGGTGTGTGTCATGGGTGGGGTGCTTGCAAGATTTGTAAGCTCTCCTGCTCCAACCAGAACGGCCCCAGCGACGTGTAGGGGCCATTCTGACCACTTAGCATCACCAGGGCATGTAGTGCTAAGAAGATCCATGACTCGGAGCCCGACTGGCATGGCTCAGTGGTTGAGCGTCAACCTATGAACCAGGAGGTCACGGTTCCATTCCCGGTCAAGGGCACATGCCCGGGTTGCGGGCTCGATCCCCAGTAGGGGACGTGCAGGAGGCAGCCGATCCATGATTCTCTCTCCTCATTGATGTTTTTCTCTCTCCTTCTCCCTTCCTTTCTGAAATCAATAAAAATATACTTAAAAAATAAACCACGTGGAGTAGATAAACTCCAGCTCATGTGGAAATGGGCTTTATGTCTTCATCAGACTTTCAAAGTTGATCATGATTATATGAAGTTACTAGAGGCCAGGTGCACGAAAATTCATGCATTCGGTAGGGGGTCCCTCAGCCTTACCTGCTTCCCCTTGCAGTCTGGGAGCCTCAGGGGATGTCCGACTGACAGCTTAGGCCCACTCAGCGGGAGGTGACCAGGTGGGCTAATCAGAGGACGGCACCGGCCAGCGAGCAGCTGGCCCCGCCCCTCATCCCCCCACCACAGCAGTTGGTTGCCGCCGCCCCCCGATCACCGTCCCCTCCCTCTGCCCACTGGCACGTGCCTTGGCTGGCCTGGCCCCGCCTGCTCGCTGGCCCTGCCCCTTGCCGACTGGTCATTCCTCCATCTGGTTGATTTGCATATTATGCTTTTATTATATAGGATTATCGATTGAGTGCCTACTAGAGGGCAGGCTACGTGCATTGACAACACCATTCCCTTACTTTTCACGGCAACCACAGGAATTCGCCACTATGCTCTCCCATCCAGGAAACTGAGGCCCAGAGGAAAGAGGCCTGAGTTCCAGGGAACCACGTCTGGGTTTCGCTAAGCGTTTGACTTTCAGCCAATCACACGCCTCTGGGCTTTCACTCCCTCGTCTGGAACAATGACAGTTGACGTTCCCTGAGTGTTTATGACCGGGCCCAGCTGAGGGCCGAGCCCAGGATCAAATAAGCAAACTGCATTTTGGCTTTCGATGCCAGGGCTTTGCAAAGCGCTTGCCCGCCTGGAAGAAACCCAGCTGGTTTTGTTGGGGCTTGTTTTGCTTTTCCAAGACCAACATTGGGAGCCACGGGTCATACCCCGTTACTCCCGGTTCCTGTGTAGCGGGGGCATGTGTAGTGGCCACATTGTTTGTTCTTTCCTGCTGGGGAGAAAGCGTTAAAATGCAGTTCCCTGTGTCCAGCCCCAAATCCACGGGATTTGAGAAAGGCTCAAGACTCAGCGTCTCAGCCCTGACCGGTTTGGCTCAGTGGATAGAGCCTCGGCCTGCGGACTGAAGGGTCCCAGGTTCGATTCCAGTCAAGGGCATGTACCTTGGTTGCGGGCACATCCCCAGTAGGGAGTGTGCAGGAGGCAGCTGATCGATGTTTCTCTCTCATCGATGTTTCTAACTCTCTATCCTTCCCCCTTCCTCTCTGTAAAAAAATAATAATAAAAATTCCTCTCTGTAAAAAATAAAAAGTAAATAAAAAAGACTCAGCGTCTCAGAATGGCTGCAGGTGGTCCCTAGCTAGCTGTCAGTCTCGTTGTGGCCAACTTGGGCCGATCGGGGACAGTTGTAGCGGCCTTTTTCTTCCGATGAAACCTGCAAGTGTTGGGGCTGGGATCCGCGGAACCCCGTTTTCATCTGGGGGAGCCCAGCAGCGTGAGGAAGGCGGAGGAGGATCGCAAACTATCCTGAGTAGCTGGGAGTTTCTCATTGTCAGAACGTCGTTCCTACAAACCTCCGCTCGGTGGAGCTCAGCGGGCCACGTGTAGCTGAATGCAAATTCCAAGAACACTTCAGAAACTTAAATGTATTATTTTCTGTCTTTACCAGAGAGGAGAAGCAGGCGAGACGGCCTGTGGAAATCTAAATGCCCCCCCCCCGCCCCCCGCCCAAAAAGAGGTGGCAATTAAGGAAGAATGCATGTTTGGAATATTAAGAGCAGGCAGATTTGAGGTTCTCTTAGCTATGAGTAGAATTTACATCCAAGAGGAAACATATACGTCTACATTTAAAATTCTTTTTTTTAAGGTATATTAATGGATTTTACTTTATTATTATTTTTTTATTTTTTAAAAATATATTTTATTGATTTTTTTTACAGAGAGGAAGGGAGAGGGAGAGAGTTAGAAACATTGATGAGAGAGAAACATCCATCAGCTGCCTCCTGCACACCCCCTACTGGGGATGTGCCCGCAACCCAGATACATGCCCTTGACCGGAATCGAACCTGGGACCCCTCAGTCCGCAGGCCGACGCTCTATCCACTGAGCCAAACCGGTTAGGGCTATTTTTTTAATTTTTTATTAATCCTCACCCGAGGGTATTTTTCCATTGACTTTTAGAGAGAGTGGGAAGGAGGGGGAGAGACAGAGAGAAACATCGATGTGAGAGAGACACATCGATTGGTTGCCTCCCGCATGCGCCCTGACCAGGGCCTTGACTGGGATCGAACCCGGGACCCTTCAGTCCGCAGGCCGACGCTCTATCCACTGAGCCACACCAGCTAGGCCTGCATCTAAAATTCTTCAATTTATAAACACTCTCATACAACCTCAGGCCAGTAGCATACAAAAGTGCGGGCCGTGGACTGAAGCTGCTCTGCGCGGTGTCGCCCGGCCAAGAGGAGCGAAGTGTGGAAGCGGAGAGGGATGCTTAGAGACTTTTAAATAGTGTGACGTTGCCATGACGACGCCCCAGGGGGTGATTGGCAGCCGCATCTTGAACAGGGTGTGGGCCAGTGTGGGCGTCCTGGACCTCATGGGGCCAGTCCCAGGACCAGGAGCTGCCTGGTAGTGTCGGCTCTTCGAGGGATTGGAACGCGGGGCATGCTACCAGCGGTGAGAGTTTGAGAGGCAGAAGAGGGAGGGGCGGGGGGGGATTCGAACCCTCACCCTCCATCCCAACAGGCCAGTGCATGTAGCAGGGGGTCGCTGTTTTGAGCCCCTCAGCTTGTCCCGTGGGACTCGTCTGAACTCTGGTTGTGCAGCCTGTGGGAGAGGCTCCTTGGTCCACGGTGGAGCGAGGTGGTTTAAGAGGTGGTCTCAGGGTCTGGCCAGACCGGGACTTGAAAACAGACCAGTGGTCGGCAAACTGCGGCTCGGCAAACCGCGGCTCGCGAGCCACACGCGGCTCTTTGGCCCCTTGCGTGTGGCTCTTCCACAAAATACCGGCTCTTCCACAAAATACTGACTTCTGCGCATGGGCCACGAAGTTTCAGTCGCACTGTACGTGGGTGCCCGCACGTGGTATTTTGTGGAAGAGCCACACGCAAGGGGCCACGGGCTTAGACGCTTCCAGCCTGTAGCCTGTCCACTCACTTTCCTCCTCCTCCTCCTCCTCCTCCTCCTCCTCCTGCTCCTTTTTTAATATATATTTTTAATTGATTTCAGAAAGGAAGGGAGAGGGAGAGAGAGAGAGAGAGAGAGAGAGAGAGAGAGAAACATCAATGAGGGAGAATCATTGATCAACTGCCTCCTGAATAACCCCCATTGGGGATCGAGCCCGCAACCCGGGCATGTGCCCTGACCAGAATGGGAACCGTGACCTCCTGGTTCATAGGTCGACGCTCAACCACTGGGCCACACTGGCCGGGCATCACTCGCCTTCTTCACGCCCCAGAGTCTAGCCAACAGGGAACAGCAGTCCCTCCTGGACGGGCTCCCGTGCGAGATGGGGGTGAGCGAACACCCCTAAGGGCCCGCACACGTCTGCACGGGGGGGGGGGGGAGCAGGCTTCCACCGGCTGCTTTGCCTACGTTATTTGCAAGAGTGGATTGCATTGTGGGTCTCCAGGAAGTTGCCAGCTGCCCTCCCATTTCCGAATTCCTGTGTGTGCGTGTGTGCACGTGTGTGTGTGTGTGTGTGTGCGTGTGCGCTGCTGGTGGGGTTGTCAGGAAATAGCTATGGGTTCCTGCTGATTCGCTCAGTTCCTGCAGGGCCCCCTCCCCCAGCAGCGAGGAGGCCTGCCCCCTCCTAGGAGTCCTGCCTGCCCTCCCGCTGCCCTGGGGCCAGGACACCCTCCCAGGACGCAGAGCCTGGCTCTGTTCTGGCCCCTGGGTTCCGCCTTCCTCGGGTGCCGCCCGCGGGCGCGTTTCCCTCGCACACCTGCCACCTGTGAGGATTTGGGTCCCTTCCAAGTCACCCATAGGTTGGGCCTAAGAGGTTTCGATCATCTGACCTTGGACCTTCAGAAGGGGGTTGGTCCACAGGGGAGCGAGATAGTTGGAAGAGGTGGCCTCAGGGCTGGTTGGTTTAGCTCAGTGGATAGAGCGTCGGCCTGTGGACCGAACGGCACCGGTTCGATTCTGGTCAAAGGCAGCTGCCCGGGTTGCGGGCTTGGTCCCCAGTGTGGGGCGTGCAGGAGGCAGCCGATCCATGGTTCTCTCTCATCATGGCTGTTTCTGCTTCTCTCTCCTTCTTCTTTCCTCTCTGAAATCAATAAAAATAAAAAAAAATAAAAAAGAGGTGGCTTTGGTCTGGGCAGACCTGGTCTTGAATATTTGGGCACTTCCAGCCCATGGTCCCGTCCACTCATTGATGTTTTCCTCTCTCTCTCTCTCTCTCTCTCTCTCTCTCTCTCTCTCTCTCTCTCTCCCTCTTCGTATCTGTGACCCGCACACCCCAAGATCTCCCTGCTGGTGGAGGGGAGTCAGGATTTCGTCTTCAGACAGAAGGTCCTGGTGGGTGGGGAGCCCAGGATAGTGTTGGGAGTTGGGGTCCCTGGCCCGCATCTGGGCCCTGGAGTGAAGGACCAGCAGAGAAGGGGTGCATGGTCAGGGGAGGGGCTGGGCTGCGAAGGGCCTTGGCCGTGGTCTTGCTCCCAAGCACCCACACTGACTTCGGGGTGTCACTGACGAGCTGAGGCTGGCGGCTCTCCTCTCTGTCGCTCTGGGCCAGGGCCATATTGTGCCGTGTGTGTGTGTGTGTGTGTGTGTGTGTGTGTGTGTGTGTGTGTGTACGCCCTCACGGCTTCTCCAGCGATGACAGCCCCCACATATTTCTTTTTTATGGATTTCAGAGAGGAAGGGAGAGGGAGAGAGAGAGCATCATGGATCGGCTGCCCCCTGCACGCCCCCTCCTGGGGATCGAGCCTGCAACCCGGGCATGTGCCCTTGACCAGAATCGAACCGGCGACCCTTCCGTCCTCAGGCTGCCGCTCTATCCCCTGAGCCACACCGGCCAGGGCTCCTCACGCATTGCATCCGCGCGGCGCTGGCTCTTGGGCTGGGAGGGAAGCCCTGTGCTTGCTCAGACCTAATGGCTGAGTCAACAACGCCGGGGACCTGTGTTTGGTCAGCAAACAGGCAGCAGCCGCAGAGCCGCGCCTGCCTTCCTGCTCTCCTTTCTAGCAAACGTCCGCCGAAAGGTCAGCCCCCACCGGCTGCTCCGCGTGCAGGGCCCGGTGCCGTGAGGCCCCTGAGGTTGGCAAATGAACACGAATTTCAAGATGGCGAAGGCACAGCCATGAGACCCAGGCACCCTGGCCCCGGCCGGTGTGGCTCAGTGGTTAGAGCATTGGCCTGCGGACCTAACGGTCCCGGGTTCGATTCCAGTCAAGGGCACGTCCCTCGGTTGCAGGCTCCTCCCCGGCCCGGGCCCTGGTTGGGGCACGTGCAGGAGGCAACCCATCGATGTGTTTCTCTCACATCGATGTTTCTCTCTGTCTTCCCCTCTCTCTTCCACTCTCTCTAGAAATCAGTGGAAAAATATCCTTGGGTGAGAATTTTTTAATAAAATATTTAAATAAATAATTTCGCCCTAGCCGGTTTGGCTCAGTGGATAGAGCGTCGGCCTGTGGACCGAAGGGTCCTGGGTTCGATTCTGGTCAAGGGCACCTGCCCGGGTTGTGGGCTCGATCCCCGGTAGGGGGCGTGCGGGAGGCAGCCGGTCAAGGATGTTTCTATCTCTCGCTCCCTCTCCCTTCTTCTCGGAAATCAATAAAAATACATTTTTTAAAAAAAAAATTGGGCTTCGCTTTGGTCGAAGAGGGACTTTACCTCCAGACCCACTGAGTCCCCAGCCCTGCCCTCCCCACCCTGTCCCACGGGCACTTCCGTCGAGGGCTGGAGTGACTTCTGCGGCAGCGTCTCCTTTCGCCCCTCTCGCCCCGTCTCTCCCTTGCTCTGTAACCTCAGGATGCCTCCGGCCCGGCCCGGCCCTCCCTCCCATCCCCTCTGTCTTCCTTCCCCTCCATCCTTGCTCCCTCCCCCACCCCTGCCTCTCCGTTCCTCTCTTCCTCTCGCCATTGCGTTTATGGGAGGAAAACCCTGCCCGTGTTTGGTGTGTGACGTTTCTCAGCCGTCCATTTGGTCCCTTTTGAGTTTCCCGTGGCTCCTTGGATACCGAGGCCGCTCCCTGGAGTGGCTGGAGCCGGCGCCTTCCCCCACCGAGGGACGAGGGACGGCCCTTGGGCAGCCTCTGGCCCCATCCAGATGGTCTCTGCCCATCGGGAGCCTGGATGAATCTCATTGTGAGCGTTTGTCACTCCCCACCTCCTCCCCACATTCAGCTGTCAGCCCCACTGGCCGCAGTGGAAAGAAAGCCGGCTTCATTCTTCCTTGTGACACCCCCTGAGCCCTGGTGACAGGCCTGGCTGTGGTTCCCAAGACGGTGGCTCAGTAAAGGACTGGGCTGGAGCTCGGGGGGTGTAGGGTTAACCAGATAAGCCCAGGGGGGCACTGTCCTGTCTCCCCTCACCCTCTTCACACTGTCACCAGAGGATTTTCACAGCAGCCAAGGGATCCTGATGCTTCCCACCCCTCCCACCCCACCCCCACCCACCGCCCTGCCTAAAGCCCTCCTCCAGTTTCCTGCTGCCCGAGAATGGCACTCAGGCCCTGGGTGTGGCCTTCAAGGCCCCACCCTTTTGGGGAGAGGCTGGCGTGGGCTTGCTGAAAAGACACTTGAGCCCGGCCGGTGTGGCTCAGTGGTTGCGCGTCGACCTATGAACCAGGAGGTCACGGTTCCATTCCCGGTCAGGGCACATGCCCGGGTTGTGGGCTGGATCCCCAGTGTGGGGCGTGCAGGAGGCAGTCGATCCATGATTCTCTCTCATCGTCGATGTTTCTTTCTCTCTCTCTCCTTCTCCCTTCCTCTCTGAAATCAATAAAATTATTTTAAAAAAAGACCCTTGAGCCCCACCTTGGAAGGTGGAGAGAAGGCCAGGGGAGCGTGAGGAGGACGGGATGGCCCCGAGGACAGCTGGGGGGTGGACGTCAGGAATGGCTGGGAGGAGAGGGTAGCAGGACCCGGGAGCGTCCGGCTCTGCCCGGAGATGGTACTCAGCCCCGATGCACCTTCCCATCACCCGAGGGGGCTTTTAAAAATTCAGAGTCTCTGGGGGTGAGCCTGTCATGAGTGTTTGCACCTGTTCCCCCAGGGCCACCAGACGGGGCGTCCCCTGTGGCAGAAACCAGCTGTTGGTCCTTTTCCGACTCTTCTCTGTTGATGGGCGGCTGTCTTGCTGGGTCAGCCCGAGCCCCCGGCCCAGATGAACTAAGGGAGCACGAAGCAGAGATAGGGCCCCCGGAGAGGGAGCTGGAAGGGACCTGCTCAAAAGAGGAAACTGGCCCAGCCGGTGTGCCTCAGTGGATAGAGCGTCGGCCTGTGGACCAAAGGGTCCCGGGTTCGATTCCTGTCAAGGGCACGGACCTTGGTTGCAGGCTCCTCCCTGGTCGGGGCTCGTGCAGGAGGCAACCAATCTATGTGTTTCTCTCATGTGGATGTTTCTTTCTGTCTTTCCCTCTCTCTTCCACTCTCTCTAAAAATCAATGGAAAAATATTCTCGGGTGCGGATTAACAATAAATAAATACATCTATCAATGTGAATGAATAGATTAATTATTTTAAAAAGAGAGAGAGAGAGAGAGGAAATTGAGGCCTGATCTCCAGGGAGCGCGTCGAGTCGCTTCTCGTATTGGCTGAACCATTTGCAAGTGAGTTGCGGGCAGCATCATGGCTCACCCCTAAATACTTGGGCAAGGACTTCCCCTGCGGAGCTGTCATACTATCATCACGCCTAGAATATCACCATTATTTAATGATCCCATCTAAAGCAAACATGGTCCTAGTCAAATCTCCCCAGTCCCCTTCCAAAAATGTTTTCCAGGCTCTTTGCTGGATGCAAAAAGGCCCATGCATTTGCATCTGGCTGTTGTGTTTCCTTAGCTTCTGATCTAGAACAGCCCGCCTGCTGTGCGTGTCTGTGTGTGTGCGTGTGTGTGTGTGCGCGCGTGTGT